>NW_020185321.1:9334998-9394251 GCF_003031525.2 Neophocaena asiaeorientalis asiaeorientalis
AAAAAAAAAAAAAAAAAAAAAGTGCTCCGAGAGCATATTCCGGGGAGATCTACAAAACAGCCCGGATTTCTCTTCATTAACATACTGCCCAAGCCATGCCTCTCAAATGGGACAGATAATTCAAGTAAAAAAGACATACAAAAATAACATAAAACACTGGTTGCTGAATTTTCTCACTTGATCATCTATATAAATTAAGCTCTGAGGAGCTATCAGAGGATTGGTGCTTCACGTCGGGATTCTGCTCCTTGCTAGTGGGATTTGACCTCTCATATTCTGATTTCCCCATCTGTAAAATGGGAGAGTCCCGCTTGGCCTGCGGTCTTTGCAAGGCTGTATCCCACACAAGCTGGGCACCTCCCCAATGCCACATGTCCTTGGTTGTCCTCTGGGAAGGGCGATGCTAAGTGCAGGTTGACTCCCGGATGCCCACTGCCCCTTACGGCTGTGCTTGGCTGGACAGTATCCTTGGCTGGCATCCTTCTACCAATACTAACTCTGGCAGGTTCTGGACATGGTCCCAGCCAAACCTCAAGGGACACGGCCCTCAATACTGGTAGCTGCTAGCCCTCGGGTCAGGGGGACCGGAGCCTCCCCACTTCCTGCTCGGGTCCCAGTTCCACCGGCTACTCATATTCAGCAGCCAGCGGCAGTGGACCAGCTTCCCCATGCCTGCCACAGCTCACCTGCTCCACTCGGGACGCTGCATCTCCCGCCTGTCCTCAAGAAGCAGCCTCTAGAATGAGATCTGAAACCTGGCTCTTCAGATTAATAGGGGTGAGACCTTAACCTATAATGGTCATTATTACCGTCTCTGGGATAGACAATGGCCTAAATGCTTTATATACATTTTCATATTTAATCTTCTTAGCGACTGTGGGAAGTAGATACTACTAACCCCAATTTCCAGGTGATGAAACAAAAGCTTCAAGGAATTAACTTGCTCAAGGTTAAATAGTATGTGGTAGAAACAGCAGTCAAGGCCAGACGGCAAAGTGAGGAGAAACATACATCCCATGAGGATTGTTCAGAGGATCAGAAACAACATATACAAAGCATTTAGCTTTATGCACAGTAGTGCTTAACAAAAAACGCTACTGCTATTATTGCCCTCGCTGCTGGTATCATTAAAAGTTGCCCAATGGGCTTCCCTGGTGGCGCAGTGGTTGAGAGTCCGCCTGCCGATGCAGGGGACACGGGTTCGTTCCCCGGTCCGGGAAGATCCCACATGCCGCGGAGAGGCTGGGCCCGTGAGCCACGGCCGCTGAGGCTGCACGTCCGGAGCCTGTGCTCCGCAACGGGAGAGGCCACAACAGTGAGAGGCCCGCGTACCGCAAAAAAAAAAAGTTGCCAAGATGACAGCATTGTCGGTAGTAGAGGCAGAATTCAAATCCAGATATTTTTAATCCAAGCCCATCACTATTTCTCACTTCTCTACAAATGGCCGATGCTGAAATTAACTTGGGGCTGTGGGGTTGATGAAGGCCTTGCAGTTGAACCATAGAGCCAGAGAAGGGCCAGTAACCTCAAACCAGGCAGAGGCAACCAGGCAAGTGGCTGGGGACCCGGAAGTAAAATGTGCCACAGCTGCTCGATGCCCCTCCTTCCCATCAGAGCCTGGAGTCCCAGACACGGAGACCAAGCGGGCGCTGAGATTTCCATCCAAAGCTTCCGTTTCTTTTTTTCTTACTTTGCCATCAGCTAGGATGAACACTGAGTACTTTAAGTTAACCAATTAATTGTCAGTGAGAAGCAGTAAACCATAGTAGTTAAGACCACAGACTACAGCCAGAAAGCCTGACGCTGGTCCCAGCTTTCCCCTTTACTAGCTGTGACCTTGAACAGATTATTTAATCTCTCTGTGCCTCAGTTCCCTCAACTGTAAAAGAGTGATAATAGTAGTACTTACTTCCAAGGATTACTACAGAATAATTAATATATAGAAAACATTTAAAGCAACGTCTGGCATAATGTAAGTACTCAAAAGTGTTTGTTAATAATTCCTTATCATAGAATGCAAATTCTAAGAAGGAAAGACATACTGGTTTGGTTCACTGCAGTGCCCCCACTACTCAGATCAATGACTGGGACATTATAGACCTAATAAATATAGACTTAATATAAATATATAATATAGACCTAATAAATTATAGACTTAATAAATAGCTGCTGGATGAATCATGTCCCCACTGGTGTCACCAGTTCCACCACCAAAAGCCACCTTACGATAAGATCTCTGACATCTGGAGCAGGGATTTCTGCGATTGTATCAGTAAAATCCCTCTCCTCATTTTTTTACAGAAGAACAAAGTGAGGCGCAGGCAAGTCCTATATACTCATAAAATCATAGGTTTTTCCAACAAGAAGAGTTTAGGTGGCGTGTCCAAGGTCTCAACTAGTTAGTAGCAGATTAAGTTCAAGACCCCAAGTCCTTTGACTTTTAGTCTTTCTCTGTGTTCAGTAAAATCCTTTGCTAAACCAAAGTAATCACTCACTGTCTTTCAAACAGTGGACCTAGAAGGGAAGAGAGCAGGAACTGGCGCTGGGGGGAGGGGGAATGTAGGCACCAGTATTCAGGTGTAAATTCCAGGTACTTGTGTTGAGAAGTGAATTTATTTCACACCCAGAAACGACGTAACAAGATTTATCACACATCGCCAAGTTCATATCATTGAAACAATGAATTTACTAGGTCACAAGTACATATCAGCATAGATGAATGGGATTTTTCAAAATATACTTTTCTCAGTTCACAGACCTTGTATATTCACACTCATATTTAGCTTAGTTCCAAATTACAGTTGTCCCTTGAACGATGCAGGCGTTAGGGGTGCTGAATATCTTCCTATGACTTTACAGTTGGCCCTGTGTAGCCACAGTTCTGCATCCATGGATTCAACCGGCCACGGATGGTGTAGTACTGTAGTAGGTATTTATTGAAAAGAATCTGCTTATAAGTGGACCTGTACAGTTAAAACCCAGGTTGTTCAAGGATCAACTGTATTTCCTTACAAGAAAAAACAAAGAATTCTACATAATTGTTGATGGTTGTTTACTGGCTTATATCGCAAAAATGGGCATGCATAATTAGGAACATACAATTAAAAAGAGGACTTCCCTGGTGGCGCAGTGGTTAAGAATCTGCCTGCCAATGCAGGCGACACGGGTTCGAGCCCTGGTCTGGGAAGATCCCACATACCGCGGAGCAACTCAGCCCGTGCGCCACAACTACTGAGCCTGCACTCTAGAGCCCGCGCGCCACAACTACTGAGCCCACGTGGCACAACTACTGAAGCCTGCGCGCCTAGAGGCCGTGCTCCGCAACAAGAGAAGCCACCGCAATGAGAAGCCCGCGCACCGCAACAAAGAGTAGCCCCCACTCGCTGCAACTAGAGAAAGCCCGCGCGCAGCAACAAAGACCCAACGCAGCCATAAATAAATAAATAAATAAATTTTTTTTAAAAATTAAAAAGAGAGCTGAGAAAGGCTTATAATGTAACTTGGAAATTTATTCTGATTTGGGTACTGTAATCCTTTGTCAACTCTTGGGATTCCCAGCCAGCCCGTCTCACCCTTCCTGACCTGGAGTCCCTGAGCTGTGGCCACAAACCTGCCTGTGCACATGCGGAACAAACAGAACCCACCACTCTCTTCAGGGAAAATTTCCAACACAACTGAAGTCAGGGAAAGGTACGTAACTTCATGAAGCAGCCGGAGAGAATTCTCCAGGATACTAGGTCACATGGCAGATTTTGGACAAGGAAGGGATCTCCACCTTCCAGGACTTGCCTCAACTCTCCCACAGTCTGTTCCAGCTCAAACATTTAACTTGCTTTAAAGATCAATATGTACATAAAGGCCTCCCACCCCGGCCCCTTCCTTCCCACCATCAGGTTGTCTCAGAGATTATACAGCTGTTTGGGGAAATGTATCATACAGTTTACAGATATGCAAAGATGGGATCTCTCTAGGCCTGTCAGGACAAGGTAACTTTCCGGCATTTCCAGCAACACGAGGTCGAAATGATGGGAACCAGACTAGCAAAGATTTTGGCATTTTGCCTTTTCAAAGATGCTTAGATGAAGAAAAAAGGGAGCAATTGCAGCAGATGGACTTTAAAGACAAGAACTGATTACCTAAATAATTAAGTAAGAAAGATTAGGAAAGCATCCAAGGTTCCATTTTGGAAAAAGGAGCCTTAACCCTTCCCCCAAAGGTACTCATTTACCGCCTGCTTCCAACAGACCAACGGCACACATTTGCTTGAAAGCATTTTCGGCCTTTCTCCCCACACCTATAAGCAACCGTGTAGTGGACAACAGGCCCTCTCTGTGGGATGAGGACGTTAGTATTGGCTGGCTGGATCCCCTATGACTCTCACTTCCAGAGAGGGGCGGCACGGCTAAGAGCCATGGAGAAACAGCCAAGAGCCCATCAACATCAGCCTGGGGCAGGGGCCTGTCATCTGGAAGACAGCAGTGTGAGCCCATCCCAGTGCATCATTTGGTGTCGCCACTAATGGCACAGATGGCTGGTTAACAACAACTCTTATACAGATTGTTTTTGACAAGGCTTCACTGGCATCTGGTCTATTTTTTTTCCTCAAGGCTTTTGTCCCTATGACTAGGCTAGCACTAAGGATATACAAGTTTGTTTGTTTTACAGGGTGGATACTTTTTTGAATGGGGGCTTTAGACCATCTTTTCAAGGGTCTAAATAGTTTTGCAAATCCAAGAAGCTCAAACTAAACTTCTCTGTGTCCCTCCAGACTTCCAAAGGCAATGAATTTCCATTGTCAAAGAGGTTTGGGAACACCGAGTTTAAAAGGTTAGCAATTTAGCTCTTTCTTTATTGCAGGGCCTCTCAGAGCCTTTAATGTATTAATATGCCCTGGAAATCTCCAAGAGAGGGCCACGCTTTCCACATTCCCAAACCTGTCTGGCTGTAGAACACTTTTTAAGGGACCCTTGTGTCTCTCTAAGCACTGGTGTTCTGTGGAGCACAGGTTAGAAAATGATAGGGTACACAGCAATCTTCCCCTTCTCATTCATGCTTAAGCAAAGCTTCCATCTTAAGTTACTAGAGCAGGAAGTGCCCAGTGCCACCCAATGTCCATTCTCCCTTTGGTCCTTAGTAACAAAAACTCCCAATTTTATTTGGGAGACAAAGCACCCAGATCAAAAACTACATGCCCTAGCTTCCTTGAAGCTAGGGGTGAATATGTGACTAAGTTCTGGTCAGTGATGAGTAAGCAGAATTATTGTGTGGGACTTTCAGAAGGGTTGCTCAAATGGAGCTGACTTAGCTGAGAGAAGCACTCTTTGGTCCTCCAACCTCCTCCTTCCAGCTCCCTGGAATGTAGATGTGATGGCTGGAGCCCTGCAGCCATTTCTGACCCTGAGGTGATTTTACAAATGGAAGCCTCACGCTAGGTTGTTATGGCAGAACAATAAAATGATTCTAAGTCTCTGATGGCCATGGAACTACCGTATCACCACTGGGCTGCCTATATCTGGACTTCTTTAAATTGAGAGAGAAATAAACTTTTATCTTCCTAAACTCTCTAATATTTAGGGTTTTCTGTCCAATACAGCTGAATTCTAATTCATTTACTTTGAAGTTTACTGTTCAGATATTTTTATTTATTTGTGTTAAACTAACAGTACTTCTTTAAAGTACTCTTCTTCATCAGCCTTTGCTTTGGTAGAGGTTGCAGATATTATAGTTGTTCAACAGATATTCCTCTTCTCCTTCCACTGGCACACTACAGGATGGCACTTCCTCACCCCTCTTTACGTTGGGTGTGGCCACATGATTTGCTTTGGCCAATGCAATGTGAGCGTAAGTGATGTGCCACTTTCAGAGGGAATATTTGATTGTTAGTGTGAGATATTTTGATAACTATGGAAGCATATGTGGACATGAAGCCTCCTCTAGTCTGTATCCTTGGTTAGCTGATGAACAGAGTCTCTCCTGACAGGCCCTGGACATGTGGCATGGTCAAGAAATAAACTTTAGTTGTATTAAGTCTCTAAGATTATTTGTTATCACAGCACGTCTTAGCCTGTTCTGACTGACAGAAATGACCTAAATATGGTGATAATAATAATCTCACTGTATAATGTTTTACGATTTCTGAAACAATATCTCAGAAGAATCACTTTTTACTAGGTATCTCCTATACCACAGACATTATACAGAGCATTTTGCAAAAATTATTTTATTTGATCTCTGCATTGATCCTGTAAGGTAGATTGTTCACAAGAGAGAAAACTGAGGCTAAGAGAGTAACCTACATAAGATCAATGTCCAATGCCAAAATGCACATTCTCCGCACTGTCTCCAACCTGCAACATCTGAAGGCAGCCCTGGAAACAATGAAAACCCTTACAAAGCTGACTGGTGACACAGGAATCCTTGGAACCCTTTGTTACTAAGGAGGGTGGGGGAAACCGAATTGAAAAATGGAGTTTGCGCTCTCCTGGCTGACCACATCCTGTATGGACTAAACCAGGGCATGCTGGGGCTTGTAGTCCTAGTACCACACTGAGAACAGCAGAACTACAAGTCCTCTGATGCTCATTTGAGTGCCTTTAAACTCAAAACCTGCTTTTTGAGCCACTGTCAAGGTAACCTAGCAGCTGAGAATAACTAATTGGGCAACATTCTCTGACTGCTGGCATGAACAGTTATAATATCAGCATCACCGTGGCAACCTGACTGGTTATTCACACAAAGAAAAACCGGTCTCCATTCAGACCAGGATTGCATTTTTATCTATATTCCACTTTTCCCATTACAAGTTGCTACCAAAGGAACAATGCTTCTTTTAAGAAGAATGTTTATTACTGGTCTGTGGAAAAACAGCATTTTCATAGCCTAGAAAAATTTGGAAAGGGGGGAGAAAGTAATATATCCTTTATTGCCACCGGCAAAGAGATTTTATTAAGATGGCTCTATACGAACAATAGTAAAGGCCACCGTGGAGTAAGTGACCTGTAACTGGCCACAGAATTCTACGGAGGTGTCAACAGCATATTATGGGCAGTGGATTACTAACAACTAGATCACATTAAATTGACCAGGGCCCATCTCCTGAGTACGTACAATGTCCTATTGTAGACCCCTCCCCCAAACCCCAGTGGCTCCCCTGGCCTATTCTATTTCACCACCCAACCCCAGCCTGTATCTTTAAAGCACAGGCAGCCTGTCTCCATGCATCAGCTATAGCCAACTGCTCACCAGGCCCAGAAGATGCTCTTACGTTCTGTGTTCTTGTTCTTGCTGTCAAGAAAGTCCTTTGTTCCCATTTCTGTCAAAGTCTGACTAGTCCTTTGAGGTCCAACTCAAGTCATATTTCACACCTAAGACCCTCCCAACATTGCATTAGTGTAAACTCCACATTAAACCGCATCCCCAAAGCTGCCTGAAATGTGTCTGTCTTACTGCCCTGGAAGGCAGCTCTTCAGGGAGCAAGGTCTATGTCTTCATTATCTCTGATCTCCCAAGATGTTTAACAGTGATGCCTGACACATCAGTAGTGTGACATGGGAGCATGAGTAGTAATTTGTGTACCAACCGATCAGGGTTTGAGTGGGGCTTTGCCACTTCCTGGTGTGTAATCTTTGAAAAATTACTTAATCTCTTTCAGCCACAGTTTCTTCACCTAGCAACCAGATGCTACTCAAAGTGTGGTCCATGACCAGCAGGGTCCGCAGCACCTGGGAGGGTTTAGAAATACAGAATCTTGGGCTCTGCCCAGAACTACTGAATCAAAATTAACATTTTAATGAGATCCCAGGTGATTCGAGTGAAGATTGATGTTACAAAAGTACTGATCAAAACCTACTTAGCAGAATTATGGTGAGAATGAGGGAAAGTTTGTGGAAAATACCCAGCAAGGAGCATGATACCTAACAGGTCCTCACTAAATGAGGAAACTATTACTAACGATAAGAGTATACTAACGTTTAATAATATACTAATAATTCCCTAATATAAAATGGAATGAAAATTGAGTTGTCTGGTGTTATAGAAGATTCAGATATCATGACATGAGCTTCCTTTAAGGAGCATGTCTAATTAGTAATAACAGAGGAAAACAAATGTAATATAAATGAAGAGAAATGAAAGGACTGTGGTTTAGAAGATCATAGTTTTGAACCTGACTTCAACATTTACAGTTTTTTCTGACATTGACCAAATCCACTGAAATTCTCTAGTTCTTGGTTTTTTCTCCTATAAAGTAGAAATAAGAATACCATTTCCCTGCCTGCCTTTCAGGGTTGTACTAAAGTTGAAATGAAACACAAGCATGAAAGAATTTTGCCAGGGTGAAGTTGGGTTGTTATCCATTAGTACAAAAATAAAACATGCCCATCACAAAGTTTCCACTCCTGAACCCACGCTCAAGGGTGGCCACCCTTGAAGGACAAAACTGCCTATTAGGGCCACTACAAAATAATGTTCAGCTTATTCCATTTTATAGGATTTGAGGATGGAGTTTTAATGGAAGGAATGAGGAGAGAGAGAAAGGGGGCAGCTGGCTCTGCCTGCTCAGGCAGTGGTCATGGTAAGGTACCTAAGCTGAGGGTACCTACGGCTTGGAAAATGCTGAGGAAGGCATGGGAGGGGCCGCCAGCATGAGCCGCAGGAGAAGGAATTCATAGCAGACCTGGGGCTTTCTCAGCTCCAGAGCCTAGGAAAAAACAGTTAAGGGAGTCCTGAGGATTCCAGTTCGCCAGGCAGGTCTACTGGGGCAGGAGCCTGAGACTGAAGGGTACTGTGGGGTCTGAGGAATAAGGAGGCAGCATTTGCTGGAACCCATTTCTCAAGGACCCGACTCAAGGAGACGCGATGGAGTTTAGCAAAACACAATGGAAATGCCAAGGGAGTTCAGATGCGGGTTGCGGCGGGGGGAGATGGATACAAACAACACACTCAAGGAAGGCTGAAAAGAAAAGGTGGGCACCAGGCTGGACTTGGAAATACACACAGGATTTGCACAAGCAGGGAGAGATTAGCAGAGGGGAAAATTTCTTTTCTAATGGTATTATTTTTTTTTAATTTATTTATTTATTTTTGCTGTGTTGGGTCTTCGTTTCTGCGCGAGGGCTTTCTCTAGTTGCGGCGAGCGGGGGCCACTCTTCATCGCGGTGTGTGGGCCTCTGGCTATCGCAGCCTCTCTTGTTGCGGAGCACAGGCTCCAGACGCGCAGGCTCAGTAGTTGTGGCTCACGGGCCCAGTTGCTCTGCGGCATGTGGGATCTTCCCAGACCAGCGCTCGAACCCGTGTCCCCTGCATTGGCAGGCAGATTCTCAACCACTGCACCACCAGAGAAGCCCCCTAATGGTATTATTTTAAAAGGATACACGTTAATTGCATGTATCACTTTCATCAGAAATAATCCGAACCTGGAAACGTCACTCATAGGATCGCACCCTCATTCAGCATGATTTAGATTATTTCTAGAAACCTTGGGTCCATAAGCATTTCATGAGGCAAACAGATTTCAAGCACTGGACCCACATAGCTATGACAAAGTGGCAGAAACACATGGGACAACAAATAAAAAGCCAGTATTTTTTTTAACAAAATGCCATGTTTGAAGCCTTATTTCTCCCAGGCAACAAAGGAACAAATATATAAGTTACACTGCTGTAGTAATCTGTTTACATTCATCGTCCGTCCACACTCAACTATGCTCCCTCTTCCCAAAAAGCAGGGACCAGGCTCTCTTCCTATTAATATTCTTAGCAACTCGCACAGTATCCAGGCCAGAGGGCACTTAATAAATGTTGGTTAAGTAAATAAATAATTTTACCAAGACTCACAATAAGATAACATATATAAGCTGTTATTTACTTTTTCATTGGTGAAATAAAAAGTAAGGCAGACTTTATATATCATGAAGATATGGATATGCATTCCTCAGGAGTACACAGCTAGGTGCCAGAGAATCTGTGAATCCACATTCGAATACGATGTATCTTCCTGGAAAGCCTATTTTCCTTGAGAACTTACATATTTATTTTAATATATTAAATTAGGCATGGATAAGTTTGTGTTCATGTTAAAGATAAAGCAGAAAGCTTCTAATAAATTTCAGGTTTCCAGTGGAGGTACTTCAGTCAGCCCACCAGCATCTCTAGGGGCTCAAATTTACTCTCTTTCACTTACAGGGATGTTTTGGTATGCAGTATTCAGAAGTATACTGTTCACCTATACTACCCATATCCCTAATTTTCTAATAGAGTCAATGTGCTTTATTTCACCTCTATTCATTCAGAACTTGCAATTACTTAAGTTACAGCTGGACAGCAGTTTAATTTTCTATTGCTCATACAGAATAGGGTTTAAGAAAGTAATACATTTAAAAAATAATAAAAGGGGGCTTCCCTGGTGGCGCAGTGGTTGACAGTCTGCCTGCTGATGCAGGGGACGCGGGTTCGTGCCCCGGTCCGGGAAGATCCCACATGCCGCGGAGCGGCTGGGCCCGTGAGCCATGGCCACTGAGCCTGTGCGTCCGGAGCCTATGCTCCGCAACGGGAGAGGCCACAACAGTGAGAGGCCCGCGTACAGCAAAAAAAAAAAAATAATAATAGTAATAATAATAAAAGGAATACTTATTTGTAAAAAAACGTTGCAGTCAAGTACCATTCACATCCTATCACTGGCTAATTACAATCAGACATCTCTACTAAAGCTGGCACTCCACAGCCTGTGTTAACACTGCCATTCTAGTACCTCACAGGTATCATCTAAACTTAAAAGGGATTAAGACTCTTTACAAATTATTATTGTCTTACTTTTCACCAATATAAAAATGCCCCCTGCTCCTCCCAATTCTTTGGATTAGTGAGGTTGTTCTTTCAGGCAACTAGGATGATTCTAGTTCTCAAATAGAAAGATGATCTCACAGGTGTTTATTAAATGAGCTAAACATTTTTGTTCTGTGCACTTTTCAGTATATATTTCACAATTAAAAGGCTTAAAATAACTTAATCAAGAAAAATGCAGATGCTATTTTGAAGAATAAGCAGCCATCCAACAATTAAAATGCCAGTTCCCTGTCCGAGGAGTGCTTCAGAGATCAGTAAACTAAGGCTTACTTAAAACCCAGTAGGGGGCTTCCCTAGTGGCGCAGTGGTTGGGAGTCCGCCTGCTGATGCAGGGGATGCGGGTTCGTGCCCCGGTCCAGGTAGATCCCACATGCCGCGGAGAGGCTGGGCCCGTGAGCCGTGGCCGCTGAGCCTGTGCATCCGGAGCCTGTGTTCCGCAACGGGAGAGGCCACAACAGTGAGAGGCCCGCGTACCGCAAGAAAAAAAAAACCCAGTAGGTAAGCATCCTTTGTTACGTGCAGAAATTCTCACCCTGATACAGAATTCCACTCAGTAGGTGACCATACCATACAGCACAATGCTAAGCATATAATATTTGTAGACAACGTATCCACTTCATTGACATACTGTTTGCCAGTGAATGTGTACCTAAAATGAGCCTGTGATAACATCCCCAAAACCTGATATCAGCTCTCTCTCACATCTTCCACACTTGTTCCAAATCTTTCTAGGGATAGTTCTTTCAAACAGCCTTCTCATGTGCCCTTCTCAGCCACTATATTCAAATGCTTATTTGAGACAAGAGACTTGGGGAATACGTGGCTGAAGATATTTTTAGAAAGAAGTAGAATTTTGTGCAGTTGATTATTAAGTCAAACAATGAATTTAAAATGAAAACAACTGAAAAGTCTACGTGTTATTAAACTTTCCCTCTTGAGTGGAACCAAAGCCACTGTAGTACTAGGAGATTCTAACCACTAAGAATGAGGCATGTGAAGTTCTAGCTAGAACTGGCAAGAAGACACTAATTCTTGTATTAGTTGCATCTTATAGGTGCAAGTGGAATAATTTTAAGTTCTCCACAGGTGAAATGTACAGTTAACGTGCCTTAGTAGTTCAGAACTTGGACTCCAGGAGAACCAAAGCAATGACTGTACAATCATTATTAATCAATAATGACAGCAGAGGACTGGGGGATGGGGCAGACCATTCCAACGTAGAGAAAGGGTTCCTACCAGAGAACGTGGGTATTTAATATGTTTACTTACTTTAACCCTCTCCAGGAATAATATAACATAAATAAACAGCATGTGTGCATTTTTGTGATTTCTATATGCCCTAAAGTACTCAATGGAAATACTGGCCAGGGGCGGAGCTGGCAAACCTGCCCTGAGCCTCCATCACTTAGTACCGTCTCATCCCTCCTGACCACAAGGCCAGGTCTTCATTTCCTCCTCACAAGGTGGCTGCTTGGCTTGCTGGAGAAGCGCAGCAGATCTCACTCAGCCAAACAACCACTGCTGAAAGGTCTGGCTTAGAACCTCATCTTTATAACACAGGACTTGCCATTGAGACACATTATTAACTAGGGATACTCTCCTCTTGAAAAGGTTGGGGCTCTAAGAAGTAATATGAAACATACTTAAGAATGTAATTTACATATATTTAGAATGAGGTATAAAAAGGAGGAAGGAGTAGTGGCATTGCACAAATCATTTCAGTTCCAATTTTAGGCCAGGCTACTTGCTACCCATGTGAGTTTCAACACGCTATTTTATTTTGTGGAGTTTCCTAAATTTCTTGGGAAGAAAGTGTGTCTACCACAGAAGACACTCCTTCCCCTACCACTTCTGCACACACACACACACACACACACACACACCCTCACACACACACACCACTCCCTTGCTCTACTTGAACCAGCTTCAATTAGTCTGTTCACAAGCATCTTCCTCACCAGCTGGTTTCCACCCTCAAATCAGATTAAGCATCATGTCCGCCAAGCCCTCCCTAAAACCCACTTCCTTTCCCCGGAAGAGCTTAGGTGCTCCTCCTCTCTGTTCTCACAGTATTTGTTCTAGAAAATGACTACAGCACCTGCCATGTATTGTAATTATGTGCTCAAGCGTCTGACTCCCCCTTCTAAACTGTGAGTGAGCTACTTGAAATAGTTCTGAGTCATATTGGTATCTCTAACTTCTAACAGTGTCAAAACTCACAGGAGCTCCTCAGTAAGTGTTGAATGAATGAATGATAGTTTTCATTTCTTGAGCACTTACTATGTGCTAAAAGCACTTACATGTATTATCTGTAATCCTAGCAAGAATTCTACAAGGTGGACCTGAGTATTTCAGTTTTACAGATGAGAAAACTGAAGCCCAAACACAGCAAACAAGTGACTAAAGTCAGGACTGGACTGACCTACAACCTGCCTACAAAGAATCTAGCAGAACACCTAGCACTTTTTAGGGCCTCAGAAAGTGGCATCTTCCTTCCTTTTGCTCAAACAACAAAGAGGATGTGACTGCAGTCATGGAAGGCAGTATCAGAAACTAAGTTCACTTCTGTCGGTCAGCGCTGTAACTTAGGAAATTTGAAACAAAAAGCTCATTTCAACAAATTCTGCATCAGCACTCATGAACAATTTTTTCAATGGCACATTGGAAAAAATCATTCCCCAAATATTTCCCGAGCGCCTGCTCTATGCCAGCTCTGTACTGTGCACTGGGAGAGCCACGGATGAAAAGTCACGATCCCAGTCTTCCAGGAGCAGACACCGGGAGGTGCCGGCATTTGTAGAGCACCAGCAGTGGGTACTTCTGAGTGTCTCCGAGCACATATTCTTAATGGGCAGATGTTGCACGCCCATTAAGTCTGTCATTAGGGGACCTATGAATCATTTAATGGAACACTGAGCAGCCTGCTCTGTGCCACGTATGTGGCCGCAGAAGATTCTTTTACAAAGATAATGTTCGTGCTACAATTGAAGAGCAGCCCACATGTGGACTCCTACCTCCTGAGGTACTGAAATGAGTCCTTAGAGAGCTGCTCAGGGTTTCCAATGAAACAGCAATATGACTGCCATCCAGCAAAGCAGTGAGCATCAAGACATCAAAGTCATCCATCACTGAGACTTTATCACACATGTCCCGCCAACCCCTCCCTGGAGGAAACTCTTGTTTCCACCAACCCATTATGTCCATCTTGAGACTGGCAACCTGGTGCACCTCTGCTCACAACCCCAAAAGGCACCACTCACTTGGCGCCCTACGTGAACGGCGCCCCAGCACAACACAACCTAACAGGAATACATCGTGAACGGTGTGCAACAGAAGTGGTCCTCACTACCAAGGGAGTTAAGGTTTCCATGCACCTTCCGTGGCCAAGCCATGACTGGCAAAGCCAACTTTCAGGTAACATGTGAGAAGTTAACTGTCCCCTTCTGGTACTGACTGACCAAGGTCAAGCAAAGCCTGAAGATCAAGGTGCCTCTCCTCCTGCCCCAAAGTGCACACAATCAGCCACATATAAGAGTAATTATTCTCAGCACTTTAATTAAAACGCCACCCAACTGAATATACTCTTGCCAGATCCCCACTCGGTGTTAACTCCACGTTAATAGTTGCCACACTATCTTTGAAAGCAACACAAACAGGATTGAAAGTGGATAATAAATAATAATGGAGCAAGATCGCAGCCTCATTTTATGTTTTTTGTCACCGTAACCACATCTGATCTCTTTTCTAGGCCTTCAGTTCTCACCATCATTCCCTCGTGGGCTGAGCAATTATGGTTCACATACCCCTCTGAACAGCCCCTATTTCACAGGGTCTCCCACATAGCCACTCAATTAATAAAACTAAGTGCCTCGGTTAGGTTCGCAGAAGCTGCCAACGAACTGCCGCACTGCACTTGGTCTCTGCTTCCAATGAAGCACTTGATGCTGGGTGATGTTGGTGACCCCAGCATCTTTCAGGTGAAAGTCCAAGACCGTCAACCTGCTTCCCTGACTAGCTGAGTAGATGCATGTTAACCTAACACCCGCCCTTCATGAGTATGCTAGTTTGTAGCTGCTTCGCGGGGTTCAGAATATGCCACCCCAAAATATGCCACTTTGACGTAAGGATTATTTTGAGCTGAAGACAACTGAAGAAGCAGGCACGCACACACACACACACTCTCTCTCTCTCTCTCTCTCTGCCTTCTCCACTCTACCAGGAAGGGCAATGTGATTCTTATTAATCCCCAGAAACAACTCTAGATTATTTTAGCCCAGAGATGGCACCAGAGGAATCTAAATAACAAATCTAACTAACAGACCCTTGACTGCCATTGGCTTGCCCTGCATATTTACCTTCCCAGAGTTTGCAGCTCTTGGAAGCCTAAAACCCATTTTCTTTGTCTTTTTTCTTCTCTACAAATATACTGCTTTTTTGTTAATAAGCTATATAAACCCAAGTTATAACCACCCCTTTGAGTTACTCATCATTGAGTTCTCCCGAATGTATGCATGATGTACATGTTTTTTTTTTTAAATATGTTTTTGTCTTGTTAATCTCTCTTGTCAATCTGATCTGTAGGGCCCCACCAACAGACCTAAGATGGGTAGAGGAAACAAATTCTTTTTCCTCCTCTACCCCATAATCTATCAAACAGATCTTAACCTGTGTCCATTAGAGCCTGTGAACCTCCTGGAACCAGAGTCCATGTTTTGTGCACGTGCTTTTTTTTTGCGGTATGCGGGCCTCTCACTGTTGTGGCCTCTCCCGTTGCGGAGCACAGGCTCCGGACGCGCAGGCTCAGCGGCCATGGCTCACGGGCCCAGCCGCTCCGCGGCCATGTGGGATCCTCCCCGACCGGGGCACGAGCCCGCATCCCCCGCATCCCCCGCATCGGCAGGCGGACTCTCAACCACTGCGCCGCCAGGGAAGCCCAGCACGTGCATTTCTGAAGGAAGAAAATCCAAACATTTGATCATTTGAAAGGGCTCTAATATCCAGAATCTTGGTTGAGCCTTCAATAAGCCTTCAACACGAGCTGGGCTAGTGGCACACTCACCCGCGTCTCGTAAGAGAAGAACAAACTCTGAGCTGCCTACGCGCCTGAGTCACCTGAGAAGAGGGTAGGGGGCCCTCCTGCTCGTTAGCCACAACTTTCCACAGGATGCAGCCACAATCTCTAAGGCTCATCTCGCACAGATCACCTTGGCTGGGATGACTCACTCTCATCTAGACTCCAAGTCCTAAGGACAGAAGCTATTTTTATCTTTTTTATCTGTCTTGTATTACCTATGTGTGTGTATTATTAGGGGGTGGGGTGTTTGTATATAACAATAACCATGATCAGTCAACTGAAAGAAAGCACCTTCCATTTCATAACTATTTCTGTTTTCTGTCACAAGACACTTGTAAGACAACTTTTTAATGTCTGTATATAAGGCCATAAGATGTGGGGCAACAAGACTTTGACAAATTCATAGCAGACACGAAGAAAAATCTGCTCGATGACTGAGAGAAAAGAACTTCAAGATCCCAAAGTTCCCAACACTTTATAACTGCTGAAGATAACTGACTAAAATTCTAACAAGGTAACAGCTCAAAATGTCCCTTCAAGTCTGCACAAAGTCAACTAATTCATTCCAAAATATGGTAAGCAACTACCCAGGGTAGTTGTGCTTGGTCTTACAGAAAACACAAAGATCAATCGGGTGTGCCTCCTGCCCTCAGTGAGCTTAGGGACTACAGAGGGAGAGGAAACTGAGACACAAGAACAGACATACCTGCAGACCATCTCCCTCCTTAACAGCTCCCCAGATGCCTCTTTTTTTTTAGAGTAAGTTATTTTTTTAATTTTTATTTTATATTGGAGTATAGTTGATTTACAATGTTGTGTTAGTTTCAGGTGTACAGCAAAGTGATTCAGTTCTTTTTCAGATTCTTTTCCCATACAGGTTTTTACAGAATATTAAGTAGAGTTCCCTGTGCTATACAATATGTCCTTATAGATTATCTATTTTATATATAGTAGTGTGTATGTTAATCCCAAACTCCTAATTTAACCCTCCTCACACACCTTTCCCCGTTGGTAACCGTAAGTTTGTTTTCTATGTCTGTGAGTCTGTTTCTGTTTTGTAATTTTTTTAGATTCCACATATCATAAAAGTGATATTTGTCTTTCTCTGTCTGACTTACTTCACTTAGTATGATAGTCTCTAGGTCCATCCATGTTGCTGCAAATGGCATTATTTCATTCTTTTTTATGGCTAAGTAATATTCCATTCTGTGTGTGTGTGTGTGTGTGTGTGTGCGCACACACACACACACACACACACACACCGCATCTTCTTATCCATTCATCTGTCAGTGGACATTTATGTTGCAGCGCTATTTACAATAGCCAAGACATAGAAGCAACCTAAATGCCTAGATGCCTCTTGATTTTCAATTCTAAAGCCTCAGAGACTATACACACCTCAGTAAACAATATCTTGGCCAATGCATACATACAAAAATTTTTTTACTGCAAAACTCAAAAGAATATTTTAAACAAAATACGATCTGAGATAAGTATTAACTTATACTTCAAACTCAACTGGTGAAACATCAGAGTGACGTGTAGAAGATTCTGGAAAGTGCCAAACTCAGTCAGCACAAAGCGTGGTCTGGGATGGCTGCTGACTGCATATCTATGCACAAAACAATCCTTAGTGAGGTTTAAGCATTTTATATCCTAACAAAGGAGCTTACTTACAGATATTTCTACTGTGTTTTATTTACACTTTAGGAAATTGGTTGGGGCTTGGAGTTAACATGTAACATATTAGCATTTTTCTCATTTTTTTAAAGAAAGGGAAATCTGCCCCACGTAGTTTTTCAACAGAATGTCTGGCTTCCAGGAAAAATTAATGCCTATATCCATCATGCAAGGCAGAAACTAATTAAGGAGTACACAAAAAAGTACAAACGATGCCATGGCAGTTCAGAGCAAGGAGAAATTCCTTCCAATAGGCAACAAGCAAGGAATATTTTGTTCAGGAGCCTGAGTTTGGGCCCAGATGTTGAAAGGCAGCATTTGGACAAAGGTAAATGGTAGGAGTCACCCAGCAGGACTAAAAATTGGGCAGGAAGGTTCGGGGCAGGGGTAGATGAAGGACACATGAAGGGACCTGGTGGAGAGCTGGACATTTAAAGCAAGTTCTAGTCACAATATCCAAACGGGTGGCTGTGAGCAGAGGGAGGAGAGGGCTGGTGTAGGCAAGACCAGATGAAAGGTAGTGACAGAAACGCCCACAAAAGGTCCAAGGGGCTCCACCTAAGGGAAAGGCATATTGACATATTAACGTGCGGCATTTTCAGTATATGAAAAGAGCACATCCTTGATCTGCCCGAAACAGTCAGCAATTATTCTAACTCCTTGTGAAGAAAATACAGTTGTCATATACAAGGATCTTTTAAAAGCATTCTTTAGTCTCCTAAGAGAGGAAACTTTCAACCCTTTCACTAGGCACAAGAATAACCATCCTAGTCTGTCCCAAAGAAAGAGGTTCCACAACCTTTCTGTCTTCTTTTCCAATAAACAGCGTCCTCGCCACTTCTACACGGTGCGGCATGCCCATATAAGTCACATTTCTAGGAACCATCGTAAAAGGGCCCCCTTATCAGTATATCTAAGGGCGGACAGCATTTCCACCACCTCCCTCACCCCTTCTCTCCAGGCTCAGTGTGCTTTCTCGGGTTGCACAAGTACAAACACATGGAGAATGTGAAGAATGTATCCAAGTTTGGCAGCCTCGCTGCATTCTGCCTGGAGAAGAGCCCCCAAATGGTGTGAACGGAGCCGAAACAGCAACAGAAGCAAAATGCAATCTCGAGGTCAGTGCAGACCCAGCTGCCCTTGTCTCTTAGACATTCCTGGCTGCAATCCCACTGAGCAAATGTGGGGGAAGAGCAGACACGACGGACCCGAGGATCAGGAAACACCCAGCTGCAGCAAGAGAGAACAATCATCGAAAAACATAAGCTAAGCATACAAACAGCAATTTCCCTCCAGGAGTGCCCCCAAGGGCAGACCTGTAAATTATCCTGGGGTATTTCTTTTTAATCACGCCAGGACCTTATCACTGATTTTTAAACACCACCTCTTGAACCATATGATGGTCCCCTAGGGAGACAGTTGTAGGTCCACAAACACAGCTTCACTATTTGACCTGAAATCTAAATGGAATAATGTCACACACACACCCCCCACCAAGAGCACTTCCTCATTCAGCCAATTCTGAAATCTCTTTTCCAAAATATTCTATCAAGAGTGACTGTTACACCCACAAAAGGACAAGTGTGCAAGGAAAAGAATCCGTCATTTCTTTAATAATTTTAATGTGTCAACTCATGTGCCAAATGTACTGTTCATTTCTCAGGTATTTTATTTTATTCCAAGTCTACACAGGACACTGATGGAAAAAAAATCATTCAGCCATCCTTTGACAAATATATATTAAGTACTTAAGACTGCCTTTCATCAATTCTAAAATATATTTTTTTGTTTTCACATTGTATCATCTCTGGAACTGAAATACAGCTGAAACTTAAAATACTGGTTTTCTTCTTTTAGGACACAAAATAGCATCTGACAATCAATTATATGCACCACACAGAACTGTTTAATACTTCTCAATAGTAAAACCATCTTTCCCCTTGAATTTGTCCTTCCTCCCCAATGCATCCTTGGACACTGCCATCAGAGCAATCTCTCTGGTCATGTGACCCTTCCCCTAATTTAAATGAGCCGATGAATTCCCTTTAGCTGTGGGTAAGGAAGGAGTAAGAGGCCCATGACATGTGGGTAAGGAAGGAGTAAGAGGCCCATGACATGTCCCAGAGCTACTTTCTCAGCACCATCTCCTCTTGCCTCCTGCCAAATTATGAGCATTTTCCTCAATGTACCAAATGTCTCTCAATTCCATACAACTTTCAGGATTCAGCTCAAGTATCGACTACCTAAAATCTCTTTCTCTGATAACTCCCCTTCCCCAGGGCTGAAATAAATGTCCATCTTCTGATGTCCCACAACCTCCTTGCTTTACTATAGCATTATCATACCATAATTTGGAGTTCTTGCTCTATATCCTCCAATAGACCATGATTTCTGTGAAGGCAAAGGCTGCATCTTGCATGTTACTGATACAAAGCCCTTGGGACGCTGCCCAGTATGGAGCTGAGATCAAAACAAAATTATTGAAAGGATGGATGAACAAACCTCATGACATTGTCTTCCTCAGTTCACAGGGTGACTCACAAGTTCACGAAGTTCATGATTTTCTAGGTCATCAGTAATCAGAAAGGATTTCCCGTCTTCTTGGTTACTCCTAAAGTCTCAGGTCCCCCTTGTCCAAAAAATGAAAATTTTAGACTGCTATCTCTAAGTTCTCTTACAGTCTACAATTCTGTTATTTACTCTCCAGTGGAAGCTACCTGCTACTCTAATATCTGGCCCTGATCCAGTACTACTTTCCAGTGTGAAAATGGATTCTGAGATTAGCAAAAGAGGCTTGTGCTCAAAACTTTCAAGGTTGTGTGTTGTGGGGAGAGGGTATGGCTAAAAGTCCAGGGGAAATGTGTCATTTGAAAATGCATATTCAGTATAATTTTATATCTAGAAAACAAATACTCTCCCTTTTTCACTGAACTAAAGAATATAAGATTTGACAAAGGGATCTTGGCAGATGGAGAAAGAAAAAAGATAGTGATTCTCAATGGAAGAGAGGGCATGATATTTTCATAAAGTGGAGCATGGGTTTTAGAAGCTCACAGAACACTGGTACTGTAAAGGCTAACATGGAAGGGTTGTTAAGAGTACAGACTCTGATATTACTCTGAGTTAAAATTCCAAATCTTTCTCCAACTTAACTAGCTCTGTGATTCTGAACACTTTACTTAATCTCTCCCAGCCTTAGTTTTGACATAAGTAAAATAGGGATTAGCATACACATCTCCTAGGGTCATTCTAGGAATTAAATTAAAGATTGCATATAAAGTTCCTCTAACAGTGCTTGGCATTTAACAGGCCCCTAATAAATGGTCTCTATTATTACAACCAGCATTATTAACATCTTTCTCCAATCACAGAGATCTCATTACACGCTCCATTACATTGCATAGGACACTGGAGATGCACCAGCTACTCAAGAAACTGGAAAACGGTGATGGTGATGATGACAACGATGATGATGGCGGCAGTCAAATGAAGCAGTAAGTATCCATGGAATAACGTTTGATTTTTTTAAATTATATATTGAAAAGAGATCTCTTCTATGAGTTACCAGCTTTTTTGCATCAGAGATTTTTTTATTTATGAAATATAATAGATGCCAGGAGTGCTTATGATACCTGTGTACAGTTTAAATAAAAAGTATAGGGCTTCCCTGGTGGCGCAGTGGTTGAGAGTCCGCCTGCCAATGCAGGGAACACGGGTTCGTGCCCCGGTCCGGGAAGATCCCACATGCCGCGGAGCGGCTGGGCCCGTGAGCCATGGCCGCTGAGCCTGCGCATCCAGAGCCTGTGCTCCGCAACGGGAGAGGCCACAGCAGTGAGAGGCCCGCGTAACCGCAAAAAAAAAAAAATTATATATATATATATAATAAATTGAACACAGTGAACATCCATGTAGCCACTACCCAGCTAAGGAAACAGAACATGACCACTCTTTGAAATCACCCTCCTTGAGGTATGCTCCTCCCGTTGCCCACGGCAACTGCTACCTTGAATTTTATGTTTCTTACCATTTCTTACATTTTTCAAAAAACCGTTTTCTTCAGATATAATTCACAAACCATACAATCACTCGTTTGAAGTGTATAATTCAGGGGGTTTTGGTATATTCACAGATGTGTGCAACCGTCACTATAGTCATTTTTAGAACATTTTCATCACCTCAAAAAGAAACCCCATGCCCTTTGGCTATCATCCCCAACCCCTCATCCTCTCCACCCTCAGCCCTAAGCAACCACTCATCTACTTCCTGCTTCTGTAGATTTTCCTGTCATTTTATATGAATAAAATCCTACACTATATGACCTCTTGTGACTGGCCATTTTCACTTAGCATAATGTTTTCAAGGTTCATCCACGTAGCAGCTTGTATATCCGTGCTTCATTCCTTTTTATGGCCAAATAATACTCCATTGCATGAAGATGCCAAATCTTGTTTATCCATTTGTCGGCTCCTGGACATTTGGGTTACTTCCACCTTTTGGCTATTAAGGATAACACCACTATGGTCATTCACATACAACTTTTTATGTGGACATACGTTTTCATTTCTCTTGGGAATATAAGACCTAGAAGTGGAATTGCTCAGTCATAGGGTAACTCTATTTAACCTTTTGAGGAACTGGGTTCACCAGCTTTTATACTGATCCCCAGGGGACAAAAAGATAAAAGTACATTAATGACTTATGGTGCGAAAGCAACCTATTCAGCCAAAGGTAGATGCTCAATGGCAGTGGCAAGTTTTATCAACCTTATAAGTAGTTACAAATCAATTATTCACATATGTGCAGACACCACCTTCTAAGAAGTGAAATTCTCTAGCTGTTAAAGACAGCCAGGATCAAGAAGACAACTGAACTTAACAGAATCAAGGCATCCCCACTTCCTAACCATTCTTGGTTCACTCCTTGGACTCCCAAACATCCTTTTAAAAGCATTTTTCTTTTAGACCCGGTCCACAATTTTTGTAATTTTAATAATGAAACCACTAAGGGTGGAATATAAAAGTGGACCAATATTGTAGACCTACAGAAATCTCAACCCATTAGGCATAGTCTACTTGTTCAGACTTATTTTCCAGCAAGTACGTTTATAAAAATTAAGATAAACCTACTTCCCACCAAGAACCTATATTGCCAGGAATATGCTGACATTGTATGATGTCATCATATGATGGCCAGAAAGTGGGCAGGGGGTGGCAGGAGAGAGATTAAAGTGCAGAAGCTTCATCTCAGAGTCCCTGAAATGTGGCATCTGGCAAATCTATTCACACCCTCAACAATCAGTGTGGGTCTGATGTGTCAGTCTCTAAAGCCTTCGATACAAGAGTGCTAAGGGCACCTGTCTCTGGTTTTCCTACTGAATGCCTGCCTTGTTTTCCACGGTCTACCGCACACCTCTTCTGTGAGTCGTGTCCAGAATTATGGACACAGAGAGGTGACAGACCAAGGAGTACATTACTTACCTCTATGTTACCTATGTTGAGGGGGTTAAGAAGTAGGCCAATACAGAAGTGCCTCTGAATTTTAATGTGGTATTTCTGAGTGTCTCAGACTCACGTCATACCGCTGCTCAGAATGATGTGGGGTCGGTCCCACAAAGCAAGGATTCTAAATACCCCATGGCAAGTGCCATGAAAATACGCTGACTGCTCAGCTACTCATGGGAACTCCATACTCCCCTAATCTTGAAGTGCAATTAGTTAAGAACAGGAGGAAAAAAATGAAATCCCTCCATGCAGTAACAATTAAACTTGCAAAATGACAACTTACAAAAAGTTATATTTACTTTTAAAAACAGAGATATCACTGTCATATATTTATACCTCAAAGAAAATACATATACAAAGACTTATATAATTTCCTAAAATCCAAATTCATTCCGATGATCCATGTACACCAGACACTAGTGTGTAGTTTATCAAACTATTTATTGAAACTATTTCTATTACATGACATAAGCACATTTTTTTTCTTTTCTGCTTAGTTCTATGGTCTAGATTCACAATATCTACAAAACAAAAATATAGTAAAGCAAAGGGCTATCTAATATCCCTTTAGGAATCTTAACATTTTTTTTTTTCTTAACCTCACTGCTGAGGAATTCTTAGACCTCAGATACGAAGTGCGATGTAATGAATAGGAAATGCTGGGAAAAGAAAATACAGCAGTGATATGTGGAGCTTTAATATATTTTGGCCAAAACACAATTTTCCCATTTACTGATTCTTTTCACACCAGTCACAGTAAATAGCACAGAACTTTTGGAGATACCAAAATAACTGGTGTTTTACTATTAGCACTTTTCAAATCATTCCTCCTTAGACTGTCACCTTTTGCCAGCTCAAAACAGACTTCACAACTGCAAATTTCCACCGTGTAGTTCCAACACTGCAATATTTTCCCCAAAGAGGTGTGAAACAGGTCAGTGTGCAGAGCTAATAGCATCAAATTGTTATTTGGGGGAAAGAATGCATATTGTGGAGTTGCTAAGATAGCAAAAGAGGATGCCAGCTGTTAAGCGACTTGAGGACCCGTATCTTCTACCTCCACAGTGGCCTGTAATAGACGGACATCCCAAAATAGCTGACAAAGGAATCCAAACTCCTCCTTGCACGGCCCACACAGCCCTTCACAATCTGTTCCCAGCCCAACTTTCTAGCCTATCCCCCACTATCTTTGTACCATGTGCCCAAATCATGTTACCTAAGCTTGTTCACAATGCACAATGATGTGCACTGAGGTAAATGCGTGAACCTGCTCAGGGCCTAGGGGCTCAGCCCTGAGACTGACGGGATCACTGTCTATGCAGACCTGTCGCCTCGTGTGGCACAAAGGTTGGGAAGTTCTGCTTAGATGCCACCTATGGGAATGTACGCACGGTTCCCTTGCCTTGTCACGTCACCAACACAATTCCATGGTTTTGCACATGCCCTTCCCTCCCCTTGGAGCATCTATCTTCTCTGCAAAAAGAAACATTTCTCGTCCATCAAGATTCAGCTCAGACATCACTTTTGCACTCCAGGCCCTTGCTGGCTTTCCTGGCCCTGTTAGCCCCCCCAAATCAGAGACTTTTCTGTGCTCCCACGACGATTCTTACCCACAGTAAGCCTTTTCTCTGTCTGTCCCTGCACAGCGAGTAAGCCCCTTAAGGGCTTAGTTACTTTCGTATCCCTGGAGGTAAGCACATTGGCTGACAAACAGTAGATGCTCCATTGCTCTTCTTTGAAATAGCTTAGAACTCACCCAGAGCACGCAAAGAACAGAGAAAATTCAGAACCAGTCTCTAGCAAATAGGAATTTATTCTGAAGCCTATGTATTCAATTTCACCTGTGACAAAGCTTACCATTCATGGATTCCTGAAGAAATTGCCATTTATGGATTCCTGAAAAAATTCTTTATTTTGAAATCCAGCATGCAGTCTAGAAGCCCTCAAGCAAATGTGAACAAATTTAAGCAGCAGGCAAATTCCCTCAGCCCCTGAGCCTCCCTCCCTCTTGGAGGCTGGTTTAGCTGGAGGCCAATCAATCGTAAGAGTGCTGGTCCTACCCTGAAACCCAGCAGCATTCAGCATCTAGAAAGGTATCCTAAAGAAATAATCAGCAATGCACGAGCAATTATGTTCAAGGTTATTAAGTGTAGCATCATTTATAAGAGCACAAATTGGAAACAGCCCAAATGTTCAACAACAGGGGATTACTTAAATAAATTATGAACATCTCAATGCTAGAATACTAGGCAGCCATGAAAAGAGTCATGTTGATAAGAATTTTTCATGACATAATAAAGATCATTACCAAAAAACAGAATAAACAGCACTCTATAGAGTTTGATCCAAATTTAATCGATAAAAACATGCATATGAGTATTTGCATAAGTAAGAATAATGGAAAGAAATATACCAAAATGTTTAGAGGTGTCTATATCTGAGTGATGAAATAATGGGTGATAATAAAATGTATTTTATTCTCCATCCTTTTTTCAATATTTTCTAAGTTTGCTACACGAAGCATGCTTCACTTTTGTGTGTGGAGGGGAGAGGGAAGGAACAACAACAAAAATCAAAGCATAAGCAAGTGAAGAGTGCTGATGGATGGCTTGTCCTGCTCTGGGCTACACGTAACTGCGCAACAGGTTTCTGTGAAGCAGGTCCACTGACGGGGTCCCAGAACACGTGTACACACAAGGGTGCCCTAGATCTAACTTAGCTTCCAGTAAATTTACCAGACTCAAAAATGATCTAGGGATTGACTGGTTTTCGTGAATTGTGGAAACCAACCTCTGTACCCACAATTCTCTTGTCATCCTAGGATTAAACCAAAAACCTAAAACTTTAAGTTTTCTGAATTTGATTTAGAGGGGTTTTTAAGAAATAATGCCAAATTCATCCCCTGATGTCCTCATTTTCCTCACAAAAAAATACTAGATCCAGACCCCTGCCAGAAAGACTGTTCCTACCCAACAACGCTCTTCCACTACCCCATTCTGTAAATAAAGGAAAATTCTATTTTATTCTTTTTTTTTTTTTTTTTTTTTTTTTTTTTTCTTTTCTTTTGGTAAGAAAAAATTTTTTTTTTTTTTTTTTTTTTTTTTTTTTTTTTTTTTTGCGGTACGCAGGCCTCTCACTGCTGTGGCCTCTCCCGTTGCGGAGCACAGGCTCCGGACGCGCAGGCTCAGCGGCCATGGCTCATGGGACCAGCCGCTCCGCGGCATGTGGGATCTTCCCGGACCGGGGCACGAACCCGTGTCCCCTGCATCGGCAGGCAGACTCTCAACCACTGCGCCACCAGGGAAGCCCTCTATTTTATTCTTACTCTTTCTGAAAACAATATTTCTTTTAGAAACACTAAAAACAAGGAAGAGATTGAGCAAGAGAATTAGGAGAACTAGGAGTGGATGGTGTCACAAAAGGCAAAGGAAGAGAGTCTTCTGAGCATCACATGCCCCAAGGAAGCTGCTATGGGACAGATCCCAAAATTGCCCCCTGGATCTGGCTTCTAGTGAGCACTGATGTTCTTTATCAGAATGATTTAGGTTGGACCGAAGTCAGAACCACACAGGGTAAAAAATATAACCTACTCTTTAAGGACTTATCTGAGAATGGCAGGAGAGACACAGGCCAGTCATCAAAGCGTGAAGAGAAGAATCCAATCTGTGTTTGAAGTTACAGTGAGGGATATAAGGAAAAGGGGGGGGCGGGTCAACAAAAATTCAAGACAGAAGGGAACAAGAGTGGGGCAGGTCTAACAGAAGGAGGGATTAGGAACAAAAACCTGAGTGAGGACCACTGTCAAACAGAAGAGTCACTCCATCATGGGGAGCCCGGCCCACTGATTCTTACCCAGGGAGCACATCACAATCTCCCGAGAAGATATTACAACCACCACACACCTGAACCCCACAAGATCTGTTAAACCATCATCTTTGGGGACACGGGCCAGGCTGAGTTTGTTGGGTATTTTTTTAAGTTCCCAACTGATTCAGGTGCACCGTGCTGGTTAAGAATCACTAGTTAGAGAGGAAGGGATGCTGAGTACAGAAGAAAACACATTCATAGACCTAAGGGCAGGAAACTGAAGGAGGAAAGAGTTCAAAGTTCTCTTAATTAGGGGATAAGGTCGTGCAGAGAGAGAAGGCAAGAGTAGAGGACTTTAGGAGCAGTAAAATCTTAGCGTGGTCTCTGGGCGCTGCTCAGAGCAAGGCATCTGAGGGCAAGAGGTGGGGACCACCATTTTATGGAACATCTAGGAACACCAATGTCCACCCTGGAATCGTTTTCCCCCATAGGGCTCAGTAGCGCAGAGACCAATGAGAAGCAGATGGTCAGATGAATATAAATGTAGGAGGTTAAGGAGAAATTAGCATGAAAGAGCAAAGAAGCAATTTAATATCAACCTCATAGGGCAGTTGGAAGAATTAAGTAATGCATTTAAACGTAGCCCAGTGTCTCACACAAAACAAGAGCTCAATAAATTACCTGTTATTGTTGTTGCTGCTACTGCTGTTGTCATTTATTTCTGCAAACAAGTGAAGCGATCCCTGTTTCTTAGGAACTAGTGAAATCTAAGTCAGCAGTTAGCGCTCAGTTAAAAGGAAAATTCACAAACTATGTTGGGTGTTGAAGCTCCCAAACAAGAGATGCTAATGACCATATATTTCTATAGGTTTCCATTCATACTTTTGAATAGTTGGTGGTTGAGCGTTCTTGGGATAATGACTAAAGATAACTGGTACCATTTTTACTATAAATATGGCTACTGCCAAAAGACTTAAAATAAAAGAGTGTAAAATAATGCTCCCTTTAGAAAGCCCATGTGAGGCTGTTTTAGGGTAAGGCATTCTGAGCCTGTGTGTTCCATTATCGCTGCTCCCACCTCATTTGAAAAGGATTTGTGGAGGTTGGCAAAGACAACAGACCAAAAATAAGAAAGTGAGGCAATCAGTCTAAAGAGAACTAAAGGGTAGGGGAAAATTTATTTGGTGCCCAGTGGAAATGAATGGACATGCAAACAGGTCCCTTTTCTTAATCCTGGTAGCGGGTCTCAAATTTGGCTGTGATCACAGAGCAGTGAATGCAAAGAGTGAAACAGGATCCGCAGAATAACTGATGGTTTCCAAAACTAAGGGGAAATACTGGTATTGCTGTGACTGAGGCATGAACATTTTTTTCCTTCATAAATTGACAGTAATACAATGAACAATGTGTACAATAACATCCTTACAGCAACACTTAATCACCTAATTAAAAGTATCCTTCTTTCATGCTCAAAAAACACCCTTACCCACTCTCACCACTCTTATTCAACATAGTTTTGGAAGTTTTAGCCACAGCAATCAGAGAAGAACCCTTAATTCCTAGTAGGAGAGACAAGGTACTAGAATCAAAGGCTAGCTCTCTGAAATTCAGAATTTTTTCTATATTGTTCATTAGTCTTTTTTGTTCCAGGGTAGGCAGAATCACACTGAAATATATCCAGCTCAAATCAATTAATGTTCCCACCTTTTAGAGGAAATAAAGTCACACACTTTCACATGACCTATATATTCACACATCTACAAATAAAGTATGGCTTCCTACTTAGAACTCTTTACCAAGCAAAACTAGCCAGAAAACATGGGAACATGATAAAGACATACTCAGATACGCAGTGTCTGAAATTTTCCACCCTTTCTCTGAAACCTCCTGAAAGATGCTCACCTTGAAAATAAGGGAGTAAACTAAGAAAGAGTAGACATGGAATTGAGGAAAGGAGATCCAACAGAGAGGGCCAAAGGATGAAGGGGAAAGGAAAGCCCGGGACGGCAGGACAACAGGCCATCCGGACTGGAGGTGATTCAAGGCTCCAAAAGAAATGACTCCGGGCCGATGAAGGAGCTAAACACCTGCTGTAGCTAAATATACTGGCACTTCTCACATGAGCAAGAATAAAGGGATACACAGGGATGAGCACATAAGAAACTAAGGAAACAAACAGATAAGAGCTTTGCATTAGAAAGAGAGGTAAATTACTATATATTCACATTTGCTCAAGTAAAGAAACAATGGAAGCACAGTAAGAAACTAATAAGAATGGCTTCTTATAGGAGGTGGATGAAAGCAATGGGTGGATTAGGACAAGAATAGGAGTGAGACTTTTTAAAGTATACCTCTTATGTTGCTATCATTTTTGAACCATGGGGGTGTATTACCTACTCAAAAATAAAAGAAAGTAAATTCTAAATATTTTTTAAAAGGTGTTGATAGGCCAGTAGCTTTACTTGGTCTTGTTTTTCACAGCAACAACTGTTGACCTATACCTGGCCTTCATACTGTGCACACCTACAGAGACTCAAAGGTAAAACGTCCCGGGACATGACTATAGCAATGAAAATGAAATCAGTGAGGATGAGAGAAGTGAGAGAAGCACTTCCAATTAATGAAAACATGAAGTGCAGCCAGTTGTTTTCTGTAAAGTGGCACTGGCTGGGTACTACTTTAAAAGGTCACATGTAGGACCTATGTAAGGATACAGAAACCAGGTAGGGACTTCCCTGGTGGCGCAGCGGTTAAGAAGCCGCCTGCCAATGCAGGGCAACAGGTTTGACCCCTCGTCGGGGAAGATCCCACATGCCGCAGAGCAACTAAGCCATGTGCCACAACTACTGAGCCCACGCGCCACAACTGCTGAAGCCCTCGCACCCTAGATCCCATGCCGCACTACTACTGAGCCCATACACCGCAACAACTGAAGCCTGCACACTCTAGAGCCTGCATGCAGCAACTACTGAAGCCCGCACGCCTAGAGCCCGTGCTCGGCGACAAGGGAAGCTACCTCAATGAGAAGCCCGCGCACCGCAACCAAGAGTAGCCCCTGCTCGCCTCAACTAGAGAAAGCCTGCGCTCAGCAACAAAGACCCAACGCAGCCAAAATAAACAAAGAAAAACAAAAAAAAATTTTTTAATTTTTTTAAAAAGTTAAAAAAAAATTTTTAATTAAAAAAAAATTTTTTTTAAAGTAATCAGGTAACAAGTTGTTTTTGATGGGGGCACTATTAGAATTTTGAGCAGGGCAATTCTTTGTTAAGCTGGACTGCCCTGCTCATTGCGTGGAGGTTAGCATCCCTGGCCACTGCCCATCAAATGCCATTATAATGCCCCATTCATCATGACAACAAAAATTACCCCCTCCCACATGCCATATTTCCAAAAGCCTCTGAGAACCACTGTTCTCAGGAACAAGGAATAAGTAAAAAGAATAAAAAGTAAAACTTGCCAACTTTATTTCCTATCACTGCAACTAATTTTCATCAGTTCATTAATTTAATGAATCTTCATAACACACTCATTAAGAAATCATGAGCAATCTGATCTCACACATGTTTGGCTGTTACTAAAGATAGTTTGAGTCTTGAGTTGTTGTTTTTTAAATGAGCTAAAGAAAATCTGAGGAACCTCGAATTCCTGCCAGCCTTCAGTCAAATCTACTTCACAACTGCAGAGTGCACAGTTTAATTTAAAAAAAGAGTTCCTATATGTTCTCTCATTGATTATGCTAATTAATTCTCTTATGAGTCCTGTAAGCTTGGCAAGGAAAATACTATTTTCCCCATTTGCACAGACAAGGAGTCTAAGGCTCAGAGCAGTGATTTTTCCAAGCACATAATTGACAGAACTTAGGGTGGAGACCAGGACTTTTTGGTTGCCAGGCCAGCAGTTTCTCCACTCAGCTAAGTACTTACTCTAGATAGTATTTCCTCTATGCCAAGCCTATAACATATCAGCTCAATTCAAACCTTTAACACAATTAGAAATGTGAAACCCAGCATCTTCTTTTTAAATCATTAGGTCAGATATAATGGTCCTCAGAACAGTACAATTAAAAAAAATAATCAATAAAGCTGACTTTATAAGCCCACACGGGTTGGTAGAGGTAGGTAGAGTCATTATTCCATTTTACACATGAGGAAATAGAGACAGAGAAAGGGGTAAGCAATGTGTTAAAGGTTACACATTAGTAAGTGTGGGGATTTGAATGCAGGCAGTCTAACTTTGTAGGAAAAACTTATAATCAATTAAATTGAAAGACAAATCATGAAAAAAGAGATAAATCACCCGAAAAATCAGTAGGTGGAATGCTTTAGATAAACAAAGAAATGTTCTCTTTAGCTTTGTAAATAACATATGTCAGCATCCCTCATATAACCATTTTGTTGATTTGTAAAAGTGATCTCACAGTATAGAAACAATCCTATAACTAGTCCTTTGCCGAACTAACAAGTATTTTAATTACTCAAGTAAGGGGCATTTAATAAGTTATCAATTTTCTAGCCCTTGTTTTCTGTGGAAACAAAGTAACCCTGAAATAATCATATAAGACACTTGACCATCTTGTTTGGACGGCGTGACGGTCTTAAAATTTTTCTACTCTTAGTTTACCAGTGTACATCTTGAAAAGACTAAAGAAGTAAATGTACAAAGAACTCCCAAATACCAATTTGGTGAAAGATCAGAGCAACACTGACATACAGGCAACCACTGGGTAAAACAGCAATCTGGAGAAAATAGATCCATTTAATTCAAACAACTCAAAATAGAAAATGGAGAACCTGACTCTATTCTACTCCACGTAGCAGATTACATTGGCCATGACTGATAACCAGTGCAGAAGACTCAGAGATTTTCTCCTCTACAGCTTCCACAGAGCATCCCAAAATTCTACTTTTTTAAACCAATTTTAATCTCCAGAAGTAAGAGTATGATACCCTGCTAGGAAACACTACTTAAAATAAAAATTCACAGTTGTCAAATAGCACTAGTTTAGCAGAACACCGCAAGAGTCATGCTCACGTTGAAAAAAACAGGCCAAGTTGAGGGTAAGTAAGAATTTAAGGAAAACCCTGAGCTACAGCCAAAGAAATCATTCATCTGACTCCTCAGAAGAACCATAGCTCTACAGAGCTAAGACTATAAAGAGCTGGAGAAAACGCAGCCGTTAGTAAAACTGTGTGGCCTAAACTTATAATTTATGTTTGATGCTACAACATAGGTTGGCAAGTATATTGGGGTATATAATACCAGGATCACAAGCACACAGCCGAGTTAATAATTAGGTATTCAATGATGGATGACCAAAGAAGAGCTAGAAGAAAACAACACAGCAGGCACTTGCTATTGGTTCGGCGGTGGTCCCTGCTCCCAGCAGACCGTCCTTCATCGCAGAACGTTATGGCTATTCCATTACAGTGCCTCCCTAGATGACAGAAATCAGATGCCAGGGTGAGTACCTGGCAGGGATCTGGAGCAAGATGACCAGAGAGTTGGGGGTTGAACAGAACCTAGAGCTCTGAGGCATGCAGCAGACACTGCACACAGAGCAATCATGGGCCAAAGACTCTCTAGAAAACATCCCACCAATTAACTGGCCAGAGTAAGTGACCACGTCCCCACTTTACAGACGGAAAATGGAAGCATGCAGAAGTGCGATAGCCCTCAATTCACTGAGTCTGTACTGAACACATTAGGTAGCACAGTGGTTGCTGACAAGGATCATAATAGACAGCAAAAGATTTTACCTAGAGCAAAGAGGGGGAGAGAGGCAGAATGGGAGTGGAGGAGGCCTCCCAGTCACGCTCAGTGGAGGGGATGGAAGTGGGGAGAAATAGAAGAGGATAGGGAGAGGCCCCTCAAGGACGGGTCGGGGAGGAAAGGTCAGGAAGCCTGACCTCCTAACTGGGGGAAGGGGTCTCCACTGGTGTTTAGTGGGGTAAGGAAAAGTAGAAAGAGTCGTTGAGCTGAAGAAAGTGGGCGAAAGAAGTCAAAGAGAACTAGGGTGGCTCTCTACAGTGGCCAGTGATGAAAAGGGGGGAAGGTGTGCACAGGGGATGATGACTATCTTGGCAGGAATGTCATAAAAAGAAAGCAAGCATCATATTTAAAACAGATAACCAACAACGACCTACAGTATAGCACAGGGAACTCTGCTCAATATTCTGTAACAACCTAACTGGGAAAAGAATTTGAAAAAGAACAGATACATGGAGAAATCTCTATTTAGGTCTATTTAGGTCTTCTGCCCATTTTTGGATTGGGTTGTTTGTTTCTTTGATATTGAGCTGCATGAGCTGCTTGCAAATTTTGGAGATTAATCCTTTGTCAGTTGCTTCATTTGCAAATATTTTCTTCCATTCTGAGAGTTGTCTTTTCATCTTGTTTATTGTTTCCTTTGTTGTGCAAAAGCTTAGAAGTTTCATTAGGTCCCATTTGTTTATTTTTGTTTTTATTTCCATTTCTCTAGGAGGTGGGTCAGAAAGGATCTTGCTGTGATTTATGTCATAGAGTGTTCTGCCTACGTTTTCCTCTAAGAGTTTTACAGTGTCTGGCCTTACACTTAGGTCTTTAATCCATATTGAGTTTATTTTTGTGTATGGTGTTAGGTAGTGTTCTAATTTCATTCTTTGACATGTAGCTGTCCCGTTTTCCCAGCACCACTCATTGAAGAGGCTGTCTTTTCTCCACTGTAGATTCTTGCCGCCTTTATCAAAAATAAGGTGACCAGGGCTTCCCTGGTGTCACAGTGGTTGAGAGTCCGCCTGCCGATGCAGGGGGCACGGGTTCGTGCCCCGGTCCGGGAAGATCCCACATGCCGCAGAGCAGCTGGGCCCGTGAGCCATGGCCGCTAAGCCTGCGCGTCTGGAGCCTGTGCTCCACAACGGGAGTGGTCACAACAGTGAGAGGCCCAAGTACATCCAAAAAATAAAAATAAAAATAAGGTGACCGTATGTATGTGAGATATACAGATTGCCAACAAACACATGAAAGGATGCTCAACATCACTAATCATTAGAGAAATGCAAATCAAAACTACAATGGGGTATCACCTTACACCCGTAAGAATGGCCATCATCAAAAAATCTACAAACAATAAATGCTGGAGAGGGTGTGGAGAAAAGGGAACTCTCTTGCACTGTTGGTGGGAATGTAAATTGATACAGCCACTATGGAGAACTGTATGGAGGTTCCTTAAAAAACTAAAAATAGAACTACCATACGACCCAGCAATCCCACTACTGGGCATATACCCTGAGGAAACCATAATTCAAAAAGAGTCATGCACCACCATGTTTATTGCAGCTCTATTTACAATAGCCAGACATGGAAGCAACCTGAGTGTCCATCGACAGATGAATGGATAAAGAAGATGTGGCACATATATACAATGGAATATTACTCAGCCATAAAAAGAAACGAAGTTGAGTTATTTGTAGTGAGGTGGATGGACCTAGAGACTGTCATACAGAGTGAAGTAAGTCAGAAAGAGAAAAACAAATACCGTATGCTAACACATATATATGGAATCTAAAAAAAAAAAGTTCCGAAGAACCTAGGGGCAGGACAGGAATAAAGACAGATGTAGAGACTGGACTTGAGACACGGGGAAGGGGAAGGGTAAGCTGGGACGAAGTGAGAGAGTGGCATGTACTTATATATACTACCAAATGTAAAATAGATAGCTAGTGGGAAGCAGCCACATAGCACAGGGAGATCAGCTTGGTGCTTTGTGTCCACCTAGAGGGGTGGGATAGGGAGGGTGGGAGAGAGAAGCAAGAGGGAGGGGATATGGGGATATATGTATACGTACAGCTGATTAACTTTGTTATAAAGCAGAAACTAACACACCATTGTAAAGCAGTTATACTCCAATAAAGGAAAACAAAAGAATAGATACATGTATATGTATAACTGAATCACTTTATTGTATACCTGAAACTAACACAACATTGTTAATCAACTCTACTCCAATATAAAATAAAAAGTTTAAAAAAAAAAAGCAAGCATCCATCCAGATGACCTTCAACACCACTAAGACTCTATTAACTTTCCACAGTTCTGTTCCAAATTTAGAAACTCTTTTACTTGTAAAATGAAAATTGCCTTGTTGCTTTGGTCCACTTTCCCTCATTTTTAATGCAATGCAGTTAAGGGGACAATTGGCCACCATTATAAATACAGCAATTTTTACTGGGTTCATAGCCTCTTTAACAGGCTGGGAGATAGATACTCCCCCAAACTCTGTTCTCCGTTGGCAGAAGAGAGAAGGCAGGCAGGGAAGCAGTGCCTCCCCTCTGCAAATCAGCACTCAGTAAATGCCCTTCAGCAGAAGAGGAGAACTTTTTATCTCCATTTTCCAAGGGAACAGAAACATCCAGAGGTTTAATGTTTTTAACTTTACTCTCACAAGTGTTGTATGGTTCCTGCTGTGGCTCAGCTCCCCTAAGTGTGCACGCTGAGACACCCGCATCTCCCAGTATGGGACACATATGAGCATCCCAGAGCCATGAGCTGCACCCACCCGTCTCATCAGGCCCATGGAAGCATCCACAGTGTCATCTGACCACTCCGAAAGGAAGCAGTTCAGGTGCCTCACGGCTGCTTCGTGTCTCCAACCCCTTCAGCCACTATGGTTCTGAGTCAGCTTTCACAACCTGCAGTGAAGGACACACCTACTCTGAAGCACTCATTCTGATACAACAATGCCCAGGAACCACTAAAGATGAAAGAGAAAATCCTAACAGTCTGATAAGAATCACAACAAGATACAATTTCCATTGAAATCATTTTGGTGGCAGCTTCTTCTAAAAAAAAGGACAAAGTGAACATAACATCTCTCACATTATGTTTTTGTCCTGTACCTGGTATAAATTCTATTTCTTCATTAAACAGAAGGGAGAGAAAAAGTCTACATAGAGAACTAAAATCCTACAGTAGGGGTTTTTCTTCCCCCACTCAATTTGGAAAATTTTGCAAAGTGGGTCATTCATTTAAGGAAACCCTAATCTTTCTCATATTATTTAATAAGGAAAGCTTTAGCTTCAAGGAAGGAAGAAGACCACAGTGGCTCATTTAGCCATGAAAGGAAGTTTTGACAAGGAGACCAAGGAGACCTCTACAACAAGGGAGCTTGGGGAAAGGAGTGTCAGACTCATTCTGCCTCTAAGTGTCCCAAGACAGAGACTCTCTACTCTTGGGACAGAAGACACCAGAAAGCAGGCAGATCTGGATCAGACCCAGGCTCTGGCCCTCATTAGCTGCCTCAGTTGTGTTCATCTACCTGATCTCTAGTTCCTTCGATGGTCAGATGAGAATGGCAATAACAGTACCTACTTCAGCGGGTTGTCGTGATAATTAAATGAAACGACATGTTAAAGATTCTGGTATGCACCAGACATAGAACACTTATCAGGCCTCTTCCACTCTCTTAACTTCCCGTCTGGCTGAGCCCCAGACCAGTAGTATGCCCACCAAAACATCTCTAAATTTCACTTTTCTTGACTGCAAACTGACGAAGGCTAATGTATGTGAAAGCTTTAAACTGATATACAAATATTAAGAAATATAGTTATTAGTACCGATCAGTACTTCTCCCACACAACTGAATTTCATAGAATAAGGGTAAGAAGCATCTTTCTAACCCACTGTTTACTGTTACATGTTGATATACTTTTATATTAGTATCCCCCAAGGGGAACTAAACCGTGCTTTGTAGCTATTTTCATTTTCATTTTGTGCTGTTAATTAATGCTTTTATTTCTGTGCTCATACTCTGGGGTAAAATTTGGGAAAACCTGAATTTGAAATGCTAAAGACAAATATTAGCAGCAAGCAACTTGATATTTGTTTATCCTTGCACCAACGTTCAAAAGGAGTTAGATATTTGGAAAACAGTGGAATTAAAAACAAGAGTCAAAAACAAAAGCACTGTGAGTTCCTCTGGAATGAAACTTGCCTGAGAATCCTCAATACCTAGCAAAGTGCTTGGTACTTTCTCTATCTGGAGGAAAACAGGATTTCAATCTACCATCACCTATGAGTGAAAAGAGAAAGCTGAACACTAAATCTGAAAAGCGCTAACATTACTTTACTGATATGTATTTCCACTGACTAACTGATTCATAGAAGGGCCACATATAAACTTTAGATATAATATACAGTCTTCAATTCCAAGCTGTTGAAAATAAACAGACCAAACAAAGGTCTCCACGACCCTCATTACCCATATGGTTGAGAAGATGATGCACTGGATGGACCCACACAAAGCTTAGGATGGGACCTTGTCTTCTGGTCCCCTAGACACCATACACGCCACATGGGGTTTCAGAGGAACCAGTCACTTTGAATTGTCTTCTCATTCATGCCAAATGTTAAAAAAAAGTCAAAACCAAAACTTCTGGAGTTTTCTCTCTCTCTCCCTCCATTTTTTAGTACAAGCAGCATTTTCAATGATTTTTACTCTCTCCTTTCTGCCAATTTCTAGGTTCTTCCTACCTGTCCCAGTGTTTCTTCTGGCCAGTGCAACACTAGCTTTTCATGGGTATTATGCCAGAGAAATGGAAACTTATATTCACCACAACTTTGTACAAACAAGTAAGGTGAAGTTAAATAAAAAGAAATTAGAATCCAGCAATAAGGAGCAGAAATTTATACAGGGTTCTTTGGTCCTCTAGGAAACTCAAAAGAACCCTGATAACATCAGTCTAAAGAGGTCCCAGCATCTGACTATAGAAACAGAAATACTCAATTCTAGATCATCAAAAGCATCTATTCTCCTCTGACAGTAAAGAATAAAACATCCCCCTGTTCTGGTTATCTAATGCTGGATAACTATAACCACCCCAAAACTTAATGGCTTAAAATAACATTTTTTATTATCTTTCATGGTTCTAGGGGCTCTCACTTCCCAGCTAAAGCTGGAATCATCTGAAGACTTTTCACCCATATGTCTGGCACCTTGCTGAGATGGTTGATTGGCATCTCTGTTCCACACAACCTCTCCAAACAAGTATCCTGAGCTTCCTCACGGCATGGCAGTCTCAGAGTACTCAGACTTCTTAGATGGACCAGGTGTTCCAATACACAGAAAGTGGAGGCTGCATTCTCTTGAAGCCTTTGCCCAGAAAACTGACACAGAGTCACTTCTGCCATATTTTACATGGCAAAGCAGTCATCAAACCCACCCAAATTCAAAGGGAAGGAGGTACAAACCCTACTTCTCAACAGGAGAACTGAAGCCAGCATTAACACACTACACTCCGTCTTGCATGGTCTCCATCACAAACAAAAGGTTGATGGCAGAGTGAGCTCCAGTGGATCAGATTCCTGCACGTGTGAATACCCACACCCCCAGGTTATCACAGTCTTGTTGCTGGGAAATAAAAAGAGGTGTTGGTGAATTATGCGAGTTAGCTATTTACAGTGTTTTCATTTCACTGCCGATCTCCAAGGCTGGGCAAGTTATTAGAAAGAAAGAGAAGTAAAAGAGTTGGCTCTAATCACTGACAATCATCAAATTTACATACCTCTTGCAAGTGCTATCATGTTTTCTGGGCAAAAAAATACCATTAGTATTTTCATGGAGCTGCAATAGGTTTAATTTCAATTTTTTTTAAAGGATTTATTTACTTTTTAATTTATTCTTGGCTGCGTTGGGTTTTCGTTGCTGCACGCGGGCTTTCTCTAGTTGCGGCAAGCGGGGGCTACTCTTCAACGCGGTGCAGTGGCTTCTTTTGTTGCAAAGCATGGGCTCCAGGCACATGGGCTTCAGTAGTTGTGGCTCGTGGACTCTAGAGCGCAGGCTCTGTAGTTGTGGCGCACAGGCTGAGTTGCTCCGCTGCATGTGGGATCTTCCCGGACCAGGGCTCGAACCAGTGTCCCCTGCATTGGCAGGAGGATTCTTAACCGCTGTGCCACCAGGGAAGCCCTAATTTCAAATTTTGATTGCTGTTAAGATTTCACTGCTCATCTTCTTCTGCTGGTCTTCCAAGTGGAAATGAATGGATAATTAGTACTGGACAGATTTTCAGAACATTAGCAATGCAAACTTGTGTTTGAATTCCTGTTGTGAACAGTCATTGAGATGAGCAGGAATACTCTGGGTTATTTTAAATTAGACCCAGAAATCAATACTACCAGTACTGGAGAATATATATGTCTATAAAACTGCTCCTTAAAGTCAGGCAAGAAAGAAGTAACTCCTGGAAAGGCCAACTTAGCAATTACACCAAAGTTTATCCCTACCAGTGACTCATTAATGAATATCTCTGGCGTTCTAGGCCCTAAAGAACACACAGAGGACAAGGAGATGAGTTTTCAGTTTTAGATGACTAGTAAGCCCTGTGGGAATTGGTACTCTCTGAATCTTGTCTTCCCCCTCTCCTGATAACTGCTACCAGGTAGGTAGCTTTTTTGCCTGGCTTGGCTGGTTACATAATAGCCAGAAATTTGCTGAGTAACTTCTCTAGAAATCTCAAACCATCCTGAAGGCACTTGAGTTCGTCCTTGCCCTGCAAGGTCCAAATAAGGTAGGACAGCTGGAATAACCCTTTTCACTTTGGGGAGAGGCAGTTCTTCCCTGTTGAGGACAAGGCAAGACTGACAGTGAGGCAACATCAAGTTCCCTCTTGCTTCACCAACTTTAAGTATCCAGAGTCCACCACGGAGCAGCAGCTGACGATCCCTGTGATGGGTACAGAGAAGAGGGTGTGCAGCATCGACATGGAAACTGGGTTAAGAAAATCCCGGGGAAAAAATAGACAGCTAATTAGAGTTTTCAAATTAATATGCACAAACTGGAATGAATTTTCAAAGACGTTCCTTTTTCCTTTGTGCCAGAATTGGAGCCTTTTTCCGAGCACCAGAGAGTTACAGCCAACACAAGGATTTGGTGATAGAAAATAATACTTAAAAATTAATCATGAAAGAGCTATTACTTGAGCCCTTATAACATGCCAGGTAGATACTATGACTATCCCCATTTTACAGATTAGGAAAATGAGGCACAAATACATTTAACAGCCTGCCCTAGAGCACTTAGCAAGCAAGGGGGCAGGGATGGTCAACAATTAAGTTCATACTCTTTAACTACCGCAAAGATGGAAGAAGAAACAGGAGTTTTCTGACTACATAAGCTAGTATCATTCCCAACGCCACCAATTACTGTGCTAGTCATGTGACTTTAGTTTTTAACCTCTCTGAGCCTCAGTTCCTAATCAACAAAACAGAGAACACTTAATTCTTTCAGTTGCTGTGAATTCTCAGAACATAAGTTTTCAACAAATAATAGCTATTTTTATTATGCAGACCAGAGGGAAAATGATTAGGCTCACACAAATGAATCACAAGAAAGAGGAGGAAACCTAGAATCAACAGGAACACGAACAGCCCTTGCCAAGCCCAGCAGGGAGATTGTACCTTAGACAGGGCTCCCTCTCTACAGCCTTGACCCCCTTTTAAACATGGACTGAGTATAACTCTAAGAGAGACTGTATAGCCTGTGTTCATAGCGCAAGGAATCAGTACACATTTTCCTTTTCCTTTTCCCTAGAGATACATAAATATGTAATAACATCATACAAAAATATATTTTTACTCATATCCAAACTTTTCAACACTAGTAGGTCCTTACGTCTGATTCCAAGTGAAGTCCTCTTCAGACACAGCTCTCATTAAATCACTAGCTGGCTTCAGGGCTGTGAAAGGATCTTTAATGTTAATGGAGTAAAACCCAGGCTCCGCTGCCTGGCCACCTCTATACCTCACAGCAGAGATGCAGGCTTCTGTTCTAATCCTATCTCTCCTAATGCCTCATATGGAATTCTCCTTTTAGGAAGGATGGGGCCCCTCAGCCCACTTGCCCCTGGCTGTATATACCTTGCTCCTTCCCACTCCTGTATCTGTACCGGCCCGTTCCCCTGAGCACCAGCTCCTGTTCATTTTCTCCCATTCCAGTCCCCTCAATCTTTTAAGTCTCTGCTAAAGGGCCTCTTCTTCCATCAGTCCTCCTGATATGGTCTGAATGGTTGCCTCCTTCCCAAAATTCATATGTTGACATCCTAACTCCTAAGCTGATAGTATTAGGAAGTGGGCCTTTGGGAAGTGATTAGGTCAAGACAGTGGGCCTCACGAATGGGATTAGTGTTCTTATAAAAAGAAAGCCCACTGAGAGAGTGGCATGGACATATACACACTACCAAATGTAAAACAGATGGCCAGTGGGAAGCAGCCGCATAGCACAGGGAGATCAGCTCGGTGCTTTGTGACCACCTAGAGGGGTGGGATAGGGAGGGTGGGAGGGAGACGCTAGAGGGAGGAGATATGGGGATATATGCATATGTATAGCTGATTCACTTTGTTATACAGCAGAAACTAACACACCATTGTAAAGCCATTATACTCCACTAAAGATGTAAAATAATTAATTAATTAAAAGGAGAAAAAGAAAGCCCAGAAAGCTCCCTTGTCCCCTTCGCCACCTAAAGATGCTAGAAGTCTGTGACTCGGAAGGGGACCCTCACTCAACCATACTGGTACCCCGATCTCAAAGTAATGAATTTCTGTTGTTTATAAGCTACTCAGCCTGTGGTATTTTGTTATAGCAGCCTGAACAAACTAAGACACCTCCCATGACCAGTTCAGCTCCCAGTAATCTATTCTCTTCTTCCTCTAAAGTCCTACATGTGTGGCCTTCTCCTCTCCACTGCATATATGCATGGTTCAGTATTGTTATGTAACTACCCTTAGAGAAAATTCTTCTCTCCCCAGTGCTACCATATGCAGCTTGAGAGAGCATATATGGTTAAGGGTATAGGTTTATAACGGGCAAATCTGAAGTCAAATCCCAGCTCTCCAATTTTCTAGCTCTATGACCTTGAGCAAGCAAATTAACCTCTCTAAAGAGTATTTTCCTCCCCTGTAAAACAGGATAATAATATTAGTTACCTTCTATGGCTTGGGGGAGGATTCATGCAGATACATATAAGTGCTTAATAATGTCTGCTACAATTATTATCAATATCCATTTCTCACACATTTTTTCTATCCCCCAGAGCATCAACCATCTAATCTATTTCTCTGTCTACCTACCTATTCATCCATCCATCCATCCATCCGTCCATCCATCCATCCATCCATCCATGCATCTATCTATGTTAGACATTCAATGAATGTTTGCCAATTGCCTCAGTTAGATGCACGAATCCTTCTCAAACTTCCATTTCTCCAAGAAGCACAAAGCTGCTTCTAGTGTATTAATCTGGCATTGAAACTCATGAAGATTCTCCAGATAGGATCTCATACTGAGCATGCTGATTTCCAGGAGGTTGAAAAAGGAGTGAAAAGTGATCATTTCCTTACTTCAGATACGCCAGTTTAAAGAACAGCTGAATAATTCATTATGTCCTTTAAGGTGCACTGATCAGACTCTGCTCTTTGAGAAGCATTTTACCTTGAAGTAACTATTTGTCATTCCCCTTTCAAATGAGAGGTAGATAATAGACTGCTGCTGTTTAGCGAAACTATAATAAAGGTCTAAATGATAATAACACCTTAGACTTGCAGAGTGCACCACAGTTTATAAAGCACATCCAATCCATCATCCCCTTCCATCTTTCCAGCAGCCCCGTCAGACACCCAGAGGGCTTATCTTAGTGTGATAAATGGGAATGCTAGAGAAGGTTCGAGAGCTTTCCCTCATGCCAGTTTGTTGGTTCAAATCTTCCAACTCCTAGTTCAATGCTCCTTTTATGGCACCACAGGATTTAAAACTATTTGCACATCTTTACAAAGAGATGCCCAGCTGGAAGGAGCAGAACCCACTGGTAACTGTATTTTGGCTAAAGTACTTGTACTATCACCTTGGAGATAGGAATGAAAAGCAAAATTGTCAAACGCTATTTAATGCAGTTTTATACCACATGGGACTAAGTGGGAGACCTCAGTTAAAGTCTATTTTTACACTAGCCATTTTCAGGGTCTTCCATACTTGTTCTTGCAGTAAGGTAGGTGCATACAGCTCCAACCTGCAGGAGTTTCCTGTTACCACACTCAGCAGGGACTGCATTTAAATACTCTTCCTACATCCAGTTTTCTACCAGGCTGCCCTCACTCACAGCCCTCCAGCTGCCCAGCCAGTCTCCTGGCTCTCCTCAGACATACAGAGGATGCTCCCTGTGAGTACCTGTTCAGGGACCACCCCACTGCATGGCGTGCTGCCTTACTTCATTCACACCTCTGCATAAATGTCACCTCAAAGAGGCCTTCAGCCCATCTCATCTCATCAGCATCCCCCCACATACTCTGTTAACACTTTCTGTAACGTTTCATCATGGTATTTAACACTACGTGACATTTGACAAATTTTTTCTCTCTGTGTTTATCAGTGGTCTCCCCACTAGAATGTAAGTTCCCATAAGGGCAGATCTCTGTATAGTTCACCAGCACTTAGAATGGTGTCTGACAATAGGAAGCTCCCAATAAAAATGTGTTGAATAAAAGGAAGGCAGCCTATAAACTTCCCTGTTTAAAACCTCTACTTCTTCCAATTTGAAAGGATTCTTATGCATGAAAGCAAAAGAACAAAACCCAATCCCACAACTAGGATAAATGCAAAGAACAATGAGTGCTATGCACGGGACACAGCACAAGGAGGCAGAATCCCTGGTACCAGAACAACCACAATTTCAACTGTTACAAACAGGTTACATCACCGGAGCTAATGCCAGTCAGTTGATAAGAACAGATTAATGACTTACACACCTCTCCTACCCCAGCCAACTGGGCTCTCAGAAGTGCCTTAGGCAATGTCACATGCCTCAGGCTATCCTTCTGGAAAGAGGGCCAACTTATTTCTTGGGTTTTGCATGTATGACAGTAAGCTGGCATTCAGCAAGTGAGAGGAGAACAACGTGACATCACAAGCTCCAATCTGATGCAATAAGAACTACTCAACATAGGCCATGAAGTGTACTCTTGCTAAAAGTATTTAACCTGAATGGAATTATGAGAAAATCATCACATGTCCAGAATGCGGGACATCCCACAAGACAATTGGTCAGGAACCCCCAAAAAATTAATGTCAGGAAAATCAAAAAAGACAGGAAGATTCTTCTAGATTAAAAAAAAACGCAAATCAAAGCTACAATGAGGTATCACCTCATACCAGTCAGAAGGGCATCATCAAAAAATCTACACACAGTAAATGCTGGAGAGGGTGTGGAGAAAAGGGAACCCTCTTACACTGTTGGTGGGAATGTAAATTGGTACAGCCACTATGGAGAACAGTTTGGAGGTTCCTTAAAAAACTAAAAATACAGCTACCATATGATCCAGCAATCCCACTCCTGGGCATATATCAGGAGAAAACCATAATCCGAAAAGATACATGCATCCCAATGTTCATTGCAGCACTATTTACAATAGCCAGGACATGGAAGCAACCTAAACATCCATCAACAGAGGAATGGATAAAGATGTGGTATGTATATACAATGGCATACTACTTAGCCATAAAAAAGAACAAAATGTTTGCAGCAACATTTGCAGCAACACGAATGGACCTAGAGATTGTCATACTGAGTGAAGTCAGGCAGAAAAAGACAAATATCATATTATATCACTTATATGTGGAATATTTTAAAAAGTGTACAAATGAACTTATCTACAAAACAGAGAGTTACAGATTTAGAAAACAAACTTATGGTTACCAGGTGGTAAGGAGGGGAGAGATAAATTGGAAGATTGGATTGACATATACACACTACTATATATAAAATAGGTAACTAATAAGAACCTACTATATAGTACAGGAAACTCTCTTTAATATTTTGTAATGGCCTATATGGGAAAAGAATCTAAAAAAAGAGTGGATACATGTATACATATAACTGATTCACTTTGCTGTACACCTGAAACTGACACAACACTGTAAATCAACGACACTCCAATAAAAATAAAAAATAAAAAAACTAGGTTGGATCCTGGATTGGGAAAATATAGCTATAAAACTGAGGAACTGAAAAGTTGAATACGGACTGCATAGGTTACAAAAGCCTTATCAGGTACACCTATTTGCTTTATTTAAAGTCAAGATACAATTTATCATTAGTCACCCACAAGTAATTATTATGTATTTTCCACATACATCATGTCCTTCTCCAGTTACATACATCTGGTCACAATAAGATCTATATCCTGAGCTCAACAGGGCTTAGACTCCACAGGGCATCTTTAATGTTAATTGGAGGAGACAGGGCTTGTAAATCCTTATTTACAAGATGATTATGAAACATGTATTTCCTAAGCCTGTCTGCCTTTTGTACTTCTTTTATTCTTTTTGTGTATTTCTCTCTCTCTCTGTCTCTCTCACCATTAACATTTTGTATACTTCTCGTTAAATACTACTTCAACCATTAAATTGTAAATTCCTTGAGTAAAAGTGATACCTGGTTAATCTTGACATTCCTTGAGGCTAACACAATGCCTCACGTGGAGTACATAGCTCACAGGTACATAGGTTGTTGAATTTTTTTAACTAATATTCTTGAATTTAGACTGTGTAATGACTGTTTATTTGCTTGAATTTTTAAATGACCCTGAATCTCTCTGTGCTACAAAAGGTACTGAGGAACTAATACATCGTTCATATTTTGCAGCGTACATTCAATTGCCAAGCCTCTTATATATTTCACGAAATGTTTAACAATAAAACTATTCTTCACATCTCAAAAAAATGTTTTTTGAAGAAACTGGAAAATCGAAACATTCTTTCCATGTATAAAAAATTCAATAAGTGACTCAGTAAGTCAGTATCGCACCTTATTTCAAATTGAGATGGCATCAGGAATATTTAGTATGTTCTTTTGAATACTCTGCTAACAAGTCTTGTTTCACCAAATCATCCTCACATCATGATTTATACACCTTCTCCATTCACATCAACTGCATCTTCACTCACCCTCTTCAATGAGAAATTTTACAGTTGCTTATTTCTTTAGTACGTATTGAATTGATTCCGGTATTATGAAAGGTGTTATAACATTTAAAAATCATTTAACCTTCTGCTTTTCATCTCACACCTTGCTTTCTTCATTTCCATTTCCATTTGTGAATCTTGACATTTGTAAATTTCTTGGATCATCAGGCTCTGAGACATTCACATTCTACCTTACTGAAATCAGACTGCTCACTGAACTTCAACAATGATATGTCTTTTATACTAACACTCTTTTGTGTCAACCCCCAAGACCACTACCTTTGCTGGGTCCTCATGCACCCCCTTCCTATAATCAAAATGCTTTGCAAGACAAGCTTTCTCCAAGGCCACATAGCATATCCCGAAGAATTACAATGACCTAGTTCTAGAACGTCACTCCAGATAGATTTCAGCCAGTGGCAAACTATATATGAAGCATCTTTTCCTTCAGCAACTGAGCCTCATTTCTAAGAACCAATCCCTCTTTGAGAGGCTAACCCAGTGGAAATCAAGCCCTGGGAGAAAAAGAGACTGTGTTTGGTCTGGGTCTAGCCAGCTGCACAAGCTTGAGAAGTGAGTCTCTGAGCTTCAGCTTCCTCATCTTTATAATAAAGCGATTAGACTAGGTCACCTCTCACCTGCTTTCCAATTCTAAGGTTCCGTAATTCCATTGAGTGCTCCTATGTGGGACAGAGAAGGGAACATGATTCTCAAACTTCAAAAATACCGCATAAACCTTTGGGTAGCTCTTCCGTATTTTGCTACCTGAATGTATTTTGGGTACTCTGGCAACTTCCAAAATGATCTACACGTAACCATAGAGGTTAAAACGTGGCCCAAACCATATGATCCAGCAATTCCACCCTCAGGTCTATAACCAAGGGAAATGAAAACATATGTCCACCCAAAACTTGCACACAAATGTTCATAGCAGCATTATTCATACTAGGCAAAAAGGGACAACAAGACAAATGTCCATCAACTGATGAATGGATACACAAAATGTGGTATACGTGTACAATGGTATATTATTCAAAAAGGAATGGAATACTGATATGTGCTACAACAATGGATGGATATTGAAACTATTATGCTAAAGAAGCCAGTCACAAAGAACCACATATTATATAAATCTTATTTTTATGAAAGGTCCATAATAGGCAAACCTATAGATACAGAAAGTAAATTAATGGTTGCCTAGGGCTGGAGTGAGGAGGGAGTTGGAGGGAAATGGGGAGTGACTATAATAAGTAAGAGGTTTCTTTTAGGGGTGATGAAAATGTTCTAAAATTGGTGGTGATGATGGCTATACAGCTCTGTGAATATACTAAAATCCACTGAATTACACACTTCAAATGGATAAATTGTATGTTATGTGAATTATATCCCAATAAGACTGTTTTTAAAAAATAAACAATCATGGCCCCAGATTACTACTTAAAGATGAAAGAATAAAAGACTTTTTGAAAGCCCTGGGTTTAAATCCCACCACTCTCACTCAATAGCTGTGTGGCCTTGGACCAGTCTTTTAACCCCCAGTTCCCCTAATCTGTGAAGTGGGGGAAAGCACTGCAGTCATTCTCGGTTGGCATGAGAATTAAATGAGGTGATACACAGTGTCCAACATACACCAAGCACTTAATAAATGATGGCTATTGTGGATTTTATTATGATTTCATCAATAGAAGACCAGGCTATCTATGTTTTGAAATGAATTTATTTCAAAGCTCGGGCACTAAATGTGACTGTAAGTTTTTAGCAGCTCGTGCATAAGTAGAAACACTCATTTTCCATTGTCTGACAACAGTAATCAGTGCCACTTACCCGTAAGCTGGCCATCCTATGAGTGCATCTGTGACTCAAGAAGAGGCACATCAGTAAAATCAAAATGACCCTTAGCATAGGTAGTTCCAATGGGGAATAACAAGAAATTTCCAGGTGGTCAAAATACTTCAATGATTTATGCCCAGAACTCATTCCCCCATATTTGCTGACTGACTTATTGATGCCTGACTTGTGAACATTTTTATTTCCACCAGCATTTAATAAGTGTTGGTAAGACAGGCCCGGTGCCGGCCTCTGGGGCAACAAAGAAGGAGGAGAGCAGGTCCCTGCCTTCAGGGAGTTTGTATTCTAGCATTCACTCCCAAACTAATTTAAAAATTTACTTTCACTTTAATTTTGCCACTATTCCAGCTCTCCATACGAAAAACAGTAAAACTGCTTATTATACAAAGGCAGGTAGCAAAAAGGGCAGCAACACTCAAGGTGGTGCCCATCTTTCCAAGCATAGAGGCCTAGTTCCACTGCAAACCCAGAGGAAAGAACTCCACACCAGGAGGTGAGAGGTCAGAGATCAATCCCCAGCTCCCAGCTCCACCACGGAAGGGCCATGAGGCCAAACCACTTCAGCCTTTGTGCCTGTTTCCCTCACTAAAATACAAAGGGCCTAGCCTAGACAGTAAAGTAAGTATCTCCACCACTTAGGTCAAAAAAATGCTTATACTATTGTACATACATTTTTCCAGCTTTATTGAGATATAATTGATATATAACATTGCACAAGTTTAAGGTGTATAAGTTAAGGTGTTTATTATGAATTGACATGTATATATTGCAAAGTGATTACAGCAAGGTTAGTTAACACGTCCATCACTAGTTGTACATAAACTGAGCACCAGTGACCTTTCTAGTTCTCAGTATAAATTAATCAATTGGTACAATATCCTGTACAAGATGCAGAACACTCCACCACACATACACACACACACACACACACACACCAGAAAACACAAAGTGAGATTCCTGAGCCTGAGTGGCAGAAATGACCCATCATGGTAATTTCACCCATGTGAGGCAAGTCCTCTCAGGAGACAGCCTACCAGCCTATCACCTAGAAAACACACACTTCTTTCCATGGCCCTTGCATGGTACTGTGTATAAAGTGATGCTATGGGTTCAACTTTGACACATATTCTCCGTCAGAGGTCATAGTATTATCAGCCTTTTGGTGCCCATGGTCGTACACCACAAATAGGCACCGCCCCACCCACCATTTGATTGTCCACACAAATGCATATGTGTTTATATACATGCAATCATAGACACACACTTTACAGTTGGGCCATTTACTTCTGTGAATTAGTAAATTAGATTATAAACATGAAAACAATATTTACATAGCTTTTAAAAACCAGCTAAATGGTATCTGCTTTAATTCAATAATTATTCATTGTTTTTCAAAATCTCTACTTTCTCGGAATATCTTCTTCTGTTTTATTACTTTTTTAAAAGCACTGTTGTCAGAAAAAAGGAAAATACCAAGGGGGGAAGGTGGGGGTGGGGGAGTGGTGGTGGGATGAATTGGGAGATTGGGACTGACATATATACACTAATATGTATAAAATAGATAACTAATAAGAACCTGCTGTGTAAAAAATAAATAAATAAAATAAAATTCCAATTTAAAAAAAGGAAAATCAACTTATTTTTGGTAGTTATCCATTCATCAAATACCTAATATGGACCAGAAACTGTACTGCACACTGAGATACAAAGATGAGTAAGTAATGAGGACCCTAGTTAGCTTTAACCCTTGAAGAGCTCAGTCTGGTGAAACTGTGGTAAAAAAAATTTTTTTCAATTAATAGTATTTTTTCAGCTTTATTGAGATATAATTGACATATAACATTGTGCAAGTTTAAGGTGTACAACCTGTTGATTTAATACACTCACATATTGCAAAATGATTACCACTATAACATTAGCCAACACCTCCATCAAGTCATATAATTACCATTTCTTTTTGTGGTGAGAACATTTAAGATCTATTCTGTTAACAACTTTCAAATACATTATTGTATTTCAAATACGATAATGCTGTACATTAGATCCCCAGAACTTAATCATCCTCTAACTGGAACTCTATACCCTTTGACCAACATCTCTTCACTTCTCCCACCACTCAGCCCCAGAAAAAAAAAATTTCTTAATGAAACTAATTCTCTTCATTGACATAATAATGAGTTCTTGTTAGTGCTCTAACACTTCCCAAATGGGTTGGCTTTGAGTAGTTGAAATCTTCAGAACTTTGCAATCCTCCTCTGCATAAATGAGAAGGCAGACTAAGAAGCTAATCACATCCCTTCTCCAATGAGAATATGTGATTCTAACTGCCATTTTAAACCAGGCTGAACTTACCATCTGTTTCCCATGCCTAAAGCTGCAGACGTTTTGGCCAATGTGCAAATCAGTCAATGCATGGCATCCTGTCAATATGTGAATAGTTTCTTATTGCACAGCTATATAAACCTGTGCACCTGTTACTAAATAGAGGAAATGACTACAATTACGTAAATCCTTTAAAACCAAACTCTTTATATTAAAACATAATCTGAATTCATACAAACTGGTATATTGCATTTACGTGCACTCTCGTTCAATTATATATGATTGATTTGTGTGCTTTAGAAGAAGGCAATGAAGTTAATATTTGTTTTTAATGTGCATGTACTAACTTCCATGAAAACCACAATTTAAGCAACTTGCCAAATACCGAAACATGGTTACACAAACTAACAATTTTTCTCAAATAGATGTTCATAATGTTATATATAGTAACACTAATTCACACAAATATAAATGCCAACTTTTTAGCATCTCTTTGGCTAAATATAGATAAGTATGCATAATTTATCTATAAATTCTAATTTTAAGAAGTTAATATTTAACACTCATGCTATATTTATTACCCAGACCTACAGAGTAAATATTAACCCTTAATTCTATGCAGAAAACATCTCATTGGTAACTTTTTCCATTTTTAAACAAAAAAGTTTTAATGTGAACAATGGGTTCTACTCATCAAAAAGATAAGAAATGACAGCACCATAAATGTAAAAATGCATATTTTTTAAACATCAAAATCATCTTGGAATACATATAAGCCTATTTTAAACAGGAATGAGCTTTATTCAGTTCTATCTGGCCTCAAATCTCTCCCCACTTTGACTGGAGCACCATTCTCTCTAGACCCTCCAAATCTTCCTCCCCTCCTTGGTATCTATCTGTCAACCCCTTCTCACAACACCCCGACTACTGTCAACCATCCACTGCTTTCCTTATAAGGCCATAGACTATTCAAGTCCAGCCACAGATACCGGTGACTGAGGAGGGGAAAGGTTATGGTCACTGGAGCTGGGCAGGGCAATGAAGAGCAAGATCCAGGTGTCGAGTGGTAGTCAACCTGGACAAATAATTACTCAAGAATGATGACGATAGTGGTGGCCACTATGGAAAACAGTATGGAGTTTCCTCAAAAACTTAAAAATAGGACTACCATGTAATCCAACAATTCCACCTCTGAGTATTTATTCAAAGAAAACAAAAACACTAATTTGAAAAGATATCTGCAACCCCTTGTTCATAGCAGCATTATTTGCAATAGCCAAGACATGGCACAACCTAAGTATCCATCAATGGATGAATGGATATACACACAATGGAATATTACTGCACAATAAAAAAGAAATCATGCCATTTGCGATGAAATGGATGGACCTTGAAGGCATTATGCTAAGTGAAATGTCAGAGACAAGTACTGTATGATCTCACTTGTATGTGTCATCTTAAAAAACAAACAAACAACAAAAAACAAGTTCACAGATACAAAGAATAGACTGGGGATTGCCAGAGGCAGGGGGTGAAGGGGTGGGTAAAGGTGGTCAAAAGATACAAACTTCCACTTATAAAATAATTGTCATGAGGATGTAATGTACAGCATGGTAGCTATAGTTAATGGTACTGTATTGCATATTTGAAAGTTAAGAGAGTAAATCTTAAAAGTTCTCATCACAAGAAAAAAGAAACTGTAACCATGGTGACAGATGTTAACTAGACTTATTGTGGTGATCATTTTGCATATATACAAATGTTGAATCATTACGTTGTACACCTGAAACTAATATAATGTTATATCAGTTATAACTCAATAAAAATAATGATGAAGATAATAAACAAACCAGAAAAAAAAAAAAAGGAAAACTGATTGATGTAAGTTCTTCAAAGATGAGTGGAAGTGACCATTGGTCTTGGTAGATAGCAGACAAAAGGGATACAGAGTGATAAAGTATAAAATTCGGGAGCTACATTAAATGATTTCAAAGATGCCATTCACTGCCAACATCCTTTTGTTGACTGATTGGTTACTCTAACTGGGCCCTAAATACATCTCAAGAATCCTACTGTTTGATCTCCTGTAGATCCTTCAGCAGACTGCCCAGATAGATCTATTTTCATACCTTCCCTACCCTCCTGAAATCCCCAGTCACCTCGTCTGTATCTCAATAGATAAGCTGGTTTCCTTCTTTACTAAGAAAAATCAAGGTCATCAGAAAAGAGACTGCTCACACACTCTCCTTTCAATCTCAGCTCTTAAATTTCTTCACCTATCTTCTCTACCTTTCTTCCTAATTTGAGAAAAATTCTTCTTGATTTCTAAGACTAAATCCTCTGCCTTTGATCCTCTTTTCTTAGTCAGGTATATTAGAATGCCTCCACAATCTAAGAACGTGTACAAGTTTATTAACCTTATGAAAGTTTATTAATCTCGCCAATATTCAGCTTTCTTGGCTTTAAAATGGAACATAATGCCCACTGTGTAAGGCAGTTGTAAAATTTAAATACAATAACACATCAACAGAGTCAGGTGCTTAACAAATAGTAGCTGTTATCATTACCCTCTAAGGCCTGTCTCCCTCAATTACCACGCACACGTTCTCTCATATTAATTAAAAATTCACTTAGAGCCAACTTTCGGAGAGGCATTCTAGCCACTGGGAATATAGCAATGAACCATACCAAGGGACAAATCCTTGCCCTCATGGAGTTTACAGCCAGGTAGGCAGAGACAGTCAATAAATAAAACACAGAAGTAAATTACATGAGTTAGAAGATGCTAAGCCCCACAGAGGTTCAATTTATGAAAGCAGGTCCTGGGAGCCCTCACTTAAAAGATGGCATGTGTGTAAGCAAAGACCTCAAAGAGGCGAGATGCCAAGCAGATACTTGGAAAAGAGCATTCCTGGAAGGGTTGAGGGATAGCAAAGACGCCAGTGTGGCTGACACCCTTGACGGGAAGGCAGCAGATGAGAGCAGAACAATGAGGGAGGTGTGTATGGGGACGCGGGGTGGGAGGTGCCAGGGCCCTGTAGGCCATTGTAAGGAAATCAGCATTTACTCTGATCTAGTAAAAGAGAAGAAACCCCAGGTGAAATCTGTGTAGTGGCATGATCCAACGTAATGGTCATTAGGATCACTCCAGACACTGTGTCGAGGACAGACTCAAGGTCAAGGAAGCGGCTGGGAGATCAGTTAGGAGACTATCTCAGCAATTCAGGAGAAAGACGACAGTGGCTGGTGGTCAGTAGTTATGAGAGGTTGCGATTCTGGATACACTTTTGAAGGGAATGTAGTACCAAAAGAATTTTCTGATAGATCCGATGTGTGGTGTAGGAAAAGGGGAGAGCCAGTGATGACTCCCAAGGAAGGACAGAGTGGCCCTTTACTGAAATGGGCGAGACAGCTGGATCACGCCTTTATCTCTCCCCTACCATTGCTTCCTGGCCCCGGTCATCAACCACCCAAAGGTCTTCCTCACTTTAAGAAGAGGAAAGAAAGCACATTAGCTTTCTGCTGTCCTAATGCTTGACCCTACATTTGCTGCACAATTGAACCGTAACCACTGCCTTCCCTTAAGGACTCTCCCTCCTCTCCCACAAAAGACACCGCCTCTCCCCTTCCTTACAACACTCCTGCAGGGTCACCAGGACATTCCAAGCATCCAGTCCAGCAGCTGCAATCCCCTTACAGCTGCAGCATCTGGCACTGCCTAACCCCCTCCTTCCTCAGATTCTCACCTCGGGAAGATGCTGTATCCTGATTTACTGTGGTGGCTGTGATCTTCCTTCCACATTCTCCCCTTTCTCTCTGACTGTCTCCTCCTTTTATTTCTCTCAGATGTTACAGCCTGTGACTTTTCTCTGTCCCTCTGAAGCCACACTACTGGCACCTTACACTTACAGCCATTCAGACCGTCCCAGTTCCGTGCCTGGAACACTGGTGATTAGACAAATGAATCAATCAATCCATCCATCAATTGTCATATCTCTATATTTAGTTTTCACCTGTCTCCTAAGCTCCAGCGCTGTATCCACAGCCAGGAACTGCACATTCCTGCTAGAAGTCATGCTGCCCCGTCAAATTCCCCAGGCCCAAACCAAACACTCCACCTTATTCTAACTGCTCTGTTCACTTTAAGGATCTAACAATCCCAGCATAAAAAGTTTTATTTCCTAAGCCTAGGATTTCTACAAGATCCTCCCTTCTCCCCTCTTCAATTCATTTTACAAGGCCACCAGCTTAATTTTCTTAAACAATTTCCATCATGCTGCTGATCTGGTCAATGATATTTACTGGCCCCACATTACTTCAGAAGTTAAGAGGGAAAGAGAAAGGAAGGAAGAAGGAGGGGGGAGCACAAGCGTATATGAGGGAGGCCTGACTTTGGTTATTTTTGCTTTTCTTTTAAAAGAAACTTTCGGACTTCCCTGGTGGCTCACTGGTTAAGAATCTGCCCGCCAATGGGTTCAAGCTCTGGTCCAGGAAGATCCCACATGCTGCAGAGCAACTAAGCCCGTGCACCACAACTACTGAGCCTGTGCTCTAGAGCCCGCGAGCCACAACTACTGAGCCCGCATGCCACAACTACTGAAGCCCATGTACCTAGAGCCCGTGCTCTGCAACAAGAGAAGCCACCACAGTAAGAAGCCTGCGCACCCCCGCTCGCCACAACCAGAGAAAGCCCGAGCGCAGCAAGGAAGACCCAATGCAGCCAAAAATAAATAAATAAAATAAATAGGGGCTTCCCTGGTGGCGCAGTGGTTGAGAAGCTGCCTGACGATGCAGGGGACACGGGTTCGAGCCCTGGTCTGGGAAGATCCCACATGCTGCGGAGCAACTAGGCCCATGAGCCACCACTACTGAGCCTGCACGTCTGGAGCCTGTGCTCCGCAACAAGATAGGCTGCGATAGTGAGAGGCCCACGTACCGTGATGAAGAGTGGCCCCCGCTCACCACAACCGGAGAAAGCCCTCGCACAGAAACGAAGACCCAACACAGCCAATAAATAAATAAATTTTTTAAAATGAATATCTGCTAAAAAAATAAATAAAATAAAATAAATAAATTTATATTAAAAATATTAAAGACTTTTAAAAATCCAGTCTCTACCAAGCTGTCCAATTTTATTCCAATTATTATTATTACTATCATTTTTACAAATATCCAGCAAAAAACACTTTCTCCTTTCAGATGGTCTCTCTACCCCTCAGGCAAACCTTACCCATTCTCACCTCTGCACCACTGCTCACATAGTTCACTCTCCGGTTGTTCTCTCCTCCAGCTTCTGTTCTGTACCCTGTACAATCAACCCTTGGTATCTGAGTGGAGGGATTGGTTCCAGGACACCCCACTCCACCCTTAGACACCAAAATCCATGTATGCTCAAGTCCCTTATATAAAATGGTATAGTACTTACATATAACCTACCCACAATCCTCCAATATACTTTAAATCATCTCTAGGTTACTTATAATACCGAAAACAATATAAATGAGATGTAAGTAGTTGTACATATAATGCTAATGCTATGTAAATGGTTGCCAGCATGGGGCAAATTCAAGTTTTGCTTTTTGTAACTTTCTGGGATTTCCATCCCCAAGTATTTTCCATCAGAGGTTGGTTGAATCCACAGGTAGGGAACAAGCAGACACAGAGGGTGGACTCTCATATACACCCATCAAGGTCCTGCTCATATCTACCTTATCTTGCCCTAGAACTGCACACACACATCCCAACCAAGAACAGTCTGCAATACTCCTCCCCTAGAATTTACTGACCTTACCACTCCTATGTCACTTATAACACTGGTTCTCAAAGTGTGGCCCTGGCACCAGTAGAATCAGCGTAACCTTGTTAAAATACAAATTCTTGGGCACCACCCCAGACTTACTGAATCAGAATCTCTAGAGCTAGTGTCCAGCAATCTGCTTTACCAAGCTCTCCAGGTGAGGCTAATGCAGGCTGAAATTTGAGAACCACTGACTTATAAAATACTGCCTTACATTATTTTATTTTACCAACTAAATGCTATGCAAAATACCAAGGACACTATCTAGTGTATAGCCGTCTCTCAAGAAACTTGAGTTTGCAATACTGTTTTAGAAGTATCGTCCCATTAAATATCAGGTGAATTTTGCTCCCATCCCCTAATTTTAGGGAAAAAATTTAGACTAAAAAACCAAAGTGTGCAAGCTTTTAACATGAGCCAAGAAAATAAATTAATGTTGCTTTACTCAAGAGCTTATTTAAATATTTTAAATTTAATATTAAATAGCATGAAAATAAACTATTTTATCTGACACTAAATATTTTAATATTAAGTAAGTAAACAGAGAATCTTCTTTTATATATCAACTTTGGAAAAATAGTTCCAAAGGCCTGAGGTTGTACTTTAATGATGAATACAGGAAAAGGTAGCTAAATAAAAACTACCTGCCACAAGATGATCAGACCGTAATTTTAAACAATTTGTATGTTAGATAAGATGAAAAGTAGAACCAAGTCAAATTGAACCAGGTTTAATATGCTTTCAGGGAATTAAGTAATAATGAGTTACACTTATTTGATTGGTCTACCCTACTTGTTTTGGCTATTTAGACAACCATATTTAAGAACAATTAAATTAAAAGGGCCCAGAATGATTTTTTTTTTCTCCTGAAAAAAAAATAACAGTAAAAAATATCTTGCAATATTACAATATGTTCAATTTAATCCCTAAAAAAATACTCTTTTATTCATGTCTACTGTGAACCGTGGTATTAGATCTTAGCATATTTTTGTACATCTAGTCTCTTTGGAGTTTTATTGCCAAAAAGTCCAGGGTTCCATAACAGTACAGTCTTTTTAGTGTATGTATACACAAACACACACACACACACACACACATATATATATATACTATATATATACAATATATATAGTATATATATATACTATATATAGTATATATACTATATATATACACGTTTTTTAAATGAACAGAAAGACTGGAAAAGGCAATGCCAAAATAGTAAGAGGAGTTACATCTCAGAGAGGATTACACATAATTTTTTCACTCCTTCTTTATTATTTTTGTAACACCCATTTTTTTCAATCTGTATATATTAACTTTAAAATCTAAAAAAACACTTTTAAGGACATATTTTTATTTTATGTAACCAATAGTACAGTAGCTTATTTCTATAATTAGGATAATTTTTTATTAGTATTTTTATATCTATCATCTCATTTAACCCTCCAAATAGCCCTGAGATCGGTAAAGTCATTATCCCCATTTTACAGATAAGAAAACTGAGTCACAGAGAAAATAAGTATATTGTACACAGGATTCAAGTACATGCAAACTGCCATTCAAATTCACTAAAGTCACACACCGGGAAGCTGTCACTCAGGCTGGCAACTTCCACCTTGCCTTTTGGCAAATCCTGGGACTGGTTCATCACCTCTTTTAGGGAATGTATGAACAGAAAATACAACAGCAATAATAGCTCTGTGACACTGGGACATTAGTCCACTTCTCTTAGTCTGCATTACGTCCTGATGACTTAAAACATAAAACCATATGACATTTAAAAATTTTAGAATGCACCTTCATGGTGTCCCCAAAATGTAGAACTGCAAGAGGAGATGGCCTCCTTAAGACTGAAGCAAGCAGCCAAAGGGAAGAAAAGACTGAGATGAGGACAGAAATGAAATAAGAACACAAGGAAGCCTAAAATACAAATGGAAAAGTGGAGGTAGTACAGACAGTACTAATATTGTGGAAATAACAGCCACGCTGTGAAAGACAAACATGAAACACTACCAGATGCAGTTTTATAAGGCAGATTTTAAAAATGAAGATAGGAAAGGAGACATAAAGGGACCACAGGGGACAGAGATCCAAACAAAGCAAATAGATATTTATTCCACAGGAAGAAATTCAACAGAGAATAATAAAAATGGTAAAGGTAAATATTTATGCATGGACCAAAACCAGCTCCCAGAAGCAAAAATGCACTCAGTTCCAAGCAAAATAACTGAAAACAGACCCCACCTGTGCCCCAAAAAAGTAATTTCAAGTACTTTTTAAAACTCATACAACTAATGAGGCAGAAAATCAGGTTAACTATAAAGTAATATCACCAGCCCCAAACCTCTCTTTCACAATATTTAACACCACAAGCCAATGATCCATCTCCAAAGTTTGGTGAGGAAAGTGTTGTGATAAAATAATTGTATTCCCAAATTACTGTGCATGAAGAAAGGGAAAAGAAAAATGTTAAGCTATGCCAGAACTCATAAAATATCAAACATACATAATATTCCTTAAAAATAAAAGGAAAGTGTACATTCCAACTAACTGATAAATCATAATTTATCACAAGAATTTAACACAAGAATATAATAGAGAAAAAAAACAACCAATTTAGTGTAACCAATCTAATGCAAATCACAAAAAGCATCCTTGAAAAACAATACTTCGTTTTAATATATTCAAATATTAATTTAAAATGTAATCTTTTAAAAATAAGAAGGATATATTATTAAGTTGAGATCAAAGAAGATCTCAATCTGTAATATCTGGTTGAATTAAACACTGGGAAGTGCAGGAGAAGCATCTGATCAGAGTAGGGGAAATAAGGTTTCACTCTTTATTATGCAACAAGGACATTAAAGGATCTCATTTTACTATTAATTTGCATAATTAGCGAACTACAGGTTTAAGTATGTATTTAAATTGTACGTTTGAAAACAGTTTACATAGAAAAACAAAGCAGACACTAAGGAAGGTGGAATTAAAAACATAACAGAAGATCAAACATATCAATAAAACCAAATGGTTTAACTCTCTTGAAAACTCAAAAAAAAAAAACCAAAAAGAAACAAAAGAAAACCCTTAGATTAGGTTCAAAAACAAAATCTTACTATATGTTGCCTACAATGAAATAAATCAAGACAAAGTCTAGAAATAAAAAGGAAGATCAGGGCTTCCCTGGTGGCGCAGCGGTTGAGAGTCCGCCTGCCGATGCAGGCGACACGGGTTCGTGCACCGGTCCGGGAAGATCCCACATGCCGCGGAGCAGCTGGGCCCGTGAGCCATGGCCGCTGAGCCTGCGCGTCCGGAGCCTGTGCTCCGCAACAGGAGAAGCCACAACAGTGAGAGGCACACGTACCGCCAAAAAAAAAAAAAAGGGAAGATAAGGA
>NW_020185321.1:9394417-9436313 GCF_003031525.2 Neophocaena asiaeorientalis asiaeorientalis
AAAAAAAAAAAAAAAGGAAGATCAAGTACATCAAGCAAAAATACAAAGAAAAAGTCAAGAAACCAAAAATAATTCCTAGAAAAAGTCATTACCTAAGACAGAGTGTTTTTATATTAATAAAAATCTTAATCTACTATGAAGTTATAACTGTTAAAACTTTTATACAGCAAATAATACAATATAGACATTTATAACAAACACAAATGACAGAAACAAGTTTTACTGGGAGGCTCAGAAGCTGTTCTTATCTGGTAATTCTTTCAGATGACATTTAGAATCATTTTGCCAAGTCCTAAAACAAATTCCTGCTTGATATTTTTATTGAAATCCCATATTCACATGAGAAGAATAGATACCTTTACATTACTAAGTCTGCTTAGTAATCCAGGAACATGGGGTATCTCTGCATTGACTCAAGTCTTCTGTATACTCCTTGCTGTGATTTAAATTTTCCTTCATATAGGTCCTGCAGAGTTCTTGGTAAATTTATTCCCATATATTTTGCCATTTTTGTTATTAAAGCCATCATTTTTTTCAAATGTATTTTCTAATTGGTTATTTTGTCTGGCTAATAAGAATGCTACTGATTTATGATACTTATTTTGTAACCAACCACACTGAATTATTACTGTTCTAATAATTTTTTTCAGTTGACTCTCCTAAGTTTTAAAGGCACCATTTGTATAAAATGACGATATTGTCCCTGTCATCTAATACTTATAACTCTTGTTTCTTCTATGCCTTGCCTTATTTCAAATGGCTAGAATTTTCAGAACATACTCTCTCTCTCTCTCTCTCTATATATATATATATATATATATATAAAATTATTGATCCTTATCTTAACCCTAATGTCCTTCTGTGGTCCCTGGTTTCAAAAGAAATATATATCAATTAGGATGTTTGCAACTGCAAGTAAAAGAATACACTACTATAAGTGGCTTAAACAATGAGGAAATTGTTAGCTAGTATAATATGACGTCTGGAATCAGGCCAGTTCCAGGGTTGATTAATTCAGCTGTCCAACATGTAGGGACCTGAGTCCGTTTTTCTGTGACTCTCCAAGCTCTCCCCTCATGGTTACCAGATGGCTCCAGCAAATCTAAGCATCACAGTCTTACAGACGATTTCCAAGTCCAGGACAGGGAAAGTCTCGTTTGTACAAACCCATTTGTAAAAGTGAGGAAAGCCTTCCCAGGAGCTCCCAGGAAGGATTCCCCCAGGCCCCTCACTGGCCAGGGTTGTGTCATGTGACTTGCCTAAACTCATCATCAACAACAGAAAAACGGAAGCCAAGGGACTGGCTTAATCTATTCCACCCCCTCTATGCTGGGGGGCTGGGGAGGGGGTCCACTCCCCTGAGAACACGGGAGGGGTAAAAGCCGAAACAAACTCAAGAGTTTTGACAGCAAGAAAGGAGATGGGAATGGCTGATAGGCTGGTAATCAACAGTGTCTCCCACACAGAGTTTCTGGTTTTTAACAACTAGATGTGAGGTGGGCTGTTGGTTTCAGACACATTCTCTATCAAGTTAAGAAGAATCCCCCTATTAATAAGAGTAATAGGGAAAGTAAGAGTTAGTTTAATAAGAATAGTGTTTTTTGTTTTGTTTTGTCTTTAAATCAAGAATGACTACTAAATTTTACCCATATCTTTGATGGCAGTTGAAATAATTCCAGAGTTAATATCCTTTGGCCTAATAATATGTTGTATTCACAGATTTCCTGAAACCAAAGCAAGGATATTTTAAAGCATAAAAGTTTTCAGTTCCAGGGACTTCCCTGGTGGTCCAGAGGTTAAGATTCAGTGCTTCAACTACTGGGGGCACGGGTTCGTTCCCTGGGCGGGGAACTAAGATCCCACATGCCACACAGCACAGCCAAATTAATTAATTATTTTCTTTTAAGTTTTCAGTTCCATACTGATTAGCAATTTTTAGACTTTCTCATACAAAGCAGGACACATACACTGCTGCTTACTAATAAACAACGCTTCGTACACGTATGATTTTTTTCATATCCTATAACAGAAAAACTGGAGAAAAAGACTGGAGTCAGAGGGTGGCAAGCAGGAGAGAAAGCTTGTTCTGGGGTGGGGATAGCAAGGCAGAAGGGCACAGGAAAGATGCAAAGGCTACTTCTAAGGAACAACCCATACTTCATCCACATCAATGTTTTGTATCACTGGCACTCCCACCACAGAATCCTTGTGAATTTCTTCAAGGTATTTCAGCTCCCTGGACATCTCAGTGCCCATCTTATTCCACTTCCCCCACATTCCTTGCCTCTACACAACTAACCATCCACCCCAGCACTCCTAATGAATATATCTATTTTTCTATCTGTCTCTAACTCTCACTTTGGGCTTCTTGAGAGCAGAACCTATACCTTGTGAAGCTACCTACATACACCCAGTTGCTTTCTCTGCTCCAGATTCATAGTGGGCTTTCCAATTATTTGAAAAAATGATGCTGGTATTGAATGTGTTGAATACTTTATCATGCATTTATAATATGGCAAGCACTGTCCTAAGTACTTTATATGAAATACAGTTTTTTTATTTTTTAATTTATTTTATTCAAGTATAGTTGATTTACAATGTTGTGTTAACTTCTGTAATGAAATATGTTTTTTAAATTCTTACAGTATTCCTAGGTATACTATTATTATCTGCATTTAACAGGTGTGGAGAAAGCCTAGCGAATTTACACAAGCCCCAAGTTGCAAAGCTTTTAAGCTGTAGGGCCAGGACTCAAATCCAGAGTCTGATCCCTGATGTAACCTCTAAGCCATTCTGCTTCTTGTGACTCTGAAAACAAATGAGATAAGCCCAAATTATGTCATGGTCACCTCTCATACAGGTTACTCTCCGTGGAACTGCCAAAAATGTTCTGGTTGAATTCACTGCCAAGGTGTCATCTGGAGAATTCTAACCAGATGCCAGGGGCCACCATCATTCATTGACACTCCCTGACTTTAGAAGGACTGAGAACAAGTTGAAGATTTGACCTTTCCAGCACACATCGGCATCGGAATAGGCAGTGGATCCACTTCGCCATCCTTTCCCATCCTCACACAGAGCCCTTGGTGCATCTGCCCCCTTGGGATCACTCGGCCAGGTTCTCAAGAATCTCAACACACCTCAAAAAGAATGAAAGCAAGTGTGGCTGTATACACGCCATTTCCCCTCTCCTTTTTTTTTTGTTTTTTTAATTAATTAATTAATTTTTTGATACGGACCATTTTTAAAGTCTTTATTGAGTTGGTTACAATATTGCTTCTGTTTTATGTTTTGGCTTTTTGGCCACGAGACATGTGGGATCTTAGCTCCCTGACCAGGGGTCGAACCTGCACCCTCTGCATTGGAAGGCGAAGTCTTAACCACTGGACTGCCAGGGAAGTCCCTCCCCTCTCCTTTTATTACTGCCCCAAAGCCTATAAAAGCTTAGAATCTATTAATTCTATGTTTATAGCAGGAATTTCTACTCATTATTACCCGAGAAAGCAAGAGTCAATTTAATACACTTGATTTCAAAGATTCTACCCAATGATGCCAGACTCCATTACAGTCATATCGGCTAATTACTGTGAAGTGCAGCAGTCTGCATTTGTAAAAGAAAAGAGTATCCAAGCTGAACAGGCAATACCCGGTAGAGAACATGGAGACATGGGGATAGGCTTGTTGCTGAACTGTAAACTGCAGACCTGATGGGAAAAGCTCCCCCTCTAGCTTGCTCTGTCCGCTGAATGCCAGTTAACTGCCATGGGCCTTATCCCCCTACATCTGTAAGAAAGGGACCACAAGATCCAGAAAGCACTCACTAAAGCTAATCAATATTTAGAAGCTGAAAATAAAACAAACAAAGTAGACAGATTTCAGCACAGACAAAGGAAAAGAGCTTTTTTCTTATGCCTCCAAGACTTAGCTCTAGGCTAATACCTCTCTGCTTCTGGGATGCTCTGGGATTTACAGCTGCATGAGATACTCAAGCACCTTAGCCAATGAAGAATAGCTTAGTCCTTCCTTCTGTCCCAGAGCAGACCAGCCAAGGGCAGAACTCTCTCCCACAGCAGTCAGTCAGTGAGTCTACTGCCAGGGTTGGCCCCATCATTCCCAGCTCTTATTAGGTAACTGAAACCCCTCATCTGCTGACCACACCAAGAGGCAATCCTGGAACTTCATCTGATGCCCCTGGGTTAGGGAGAGAATCTTTCTCTTTCATACACTTCTCCAAAGTAAGCTTAGAAGGTTTCAGATGACTTCATTCAGCAGATATCCGAGTGCCCACAATGTGCCACAAACGACAGGTGCTGAGGAAATCCAGGGGATGGACACCCAGCTGATTAGGAGCTAGCTATCCAGTACCACGATGTAACACAATGTCCTTTACCCTGCCTTCCTGCTAGTCAGTGGTGAAGCTGCCCCACATGCAGTGCCTTTTAAAGTCCATGGAACAAAATAGGGAATATAATTGCTGTACATTCACTGTGACTTGTCACCAATAAAAATTCACTGGTGTCTCATTTACCAGGCCTGTGCTTATAAAGAGGTTTATAGTCTGCTGTGTTAATGAACCACTTTAAAGTCTGAGAGGAGATAGAAAAGCAATAATTAAAGGCCATTTCACCATCTCAAAATCCCTTTCTGCTTCTTCCACTGAACTTCCGAAGACCCTAGGAGGGTTCAAATAATGGCAACATTAGGTCTCACAGCTGCCTGGTACATGGGTTTTTCAATATTTTTGGAGCCATTGCACTTTCTTAAGGTTTCATTTCCCAATATCACAACTTCTCCTCTTACAGGCTAAAAACACTAAATGGTAAAACAAGTCCCCTATCCATTCGGTGCACAGTGAAGCTGCAGGATCCAAACAGGCTAACCCCAAGAGTGTGCCCATCAATGAATTATGTGATGGGTATAATAAAGGATACAAATGTAAACCAATTAATTAATTTTTTTCAAAATCAGACCGACCTGAGTTCAAAACCAGGCTCCATCATTTTCAAAAAGTCTTTTAACCTAAGCCTCAGTTTCCACATTTGTAAAATTAGAAGAATAATATAGTACATATCACAAAAAGCATCAATAAGACCAGACTTTTATAATAATTAGCCCATGCCTCATACATGGCAAGTGGTCTAAAAAGGTATTAGATCTTAATATTGGTATTACTATTATTATTATTATTATTATATAAATCGTGTTCCAGATCAGTGTCAGGTGCATCCATGTGTTTGTGTGACTTGGAACTCGGTACCCTGACTACATCACGTCTGGGAACTGCAAAGTTGAGGACCAAACCTCTGCCCTAACCAAGGCCAGCGTGAGCCACCAGCCTGCGCCACCTGCCTGCCAGCCCCCGGCTCAACACCTGGCACAAGCAGCCACCAAACGCTAAACCTCCGCTGAGTTTCCACTGCTTTCATGGCCATTCCAGCCTGTATCCCAGCTGCTCAGAACGAGGGGTCATACTCTCCCCAACCTCACTGGCGCATACCAGACGGTACAAGCCTGTACGCTTCTCCTTACAGGTTTCCTACGCAGAATATGATTGTGTCCACGGCTCTTCCTCTGTCTCTGTTTGAGATCAAGGCCATGCCAGCCTGGGGGATGACCACAGTGATAATTGGCTCTGAGCCCCCTCCCAGTTCTTCTATTTCTGGGACATTCCCAAGCCTCTTTCCTTTCCCACATCTCCCAGAGGCTATTCCATGGCTATGGTGGCTACTGTCATTTCCAGCAACTCATTCCTCTGTGACAACTGACCCTTTCAGTCCCCCACTGTCACCCCTAGAGCTCAGCTTCTCTGGTCTCACGGATCCCTTTTCTCAAGTGATCACAGCTCCTTTCAGCTTCTCATCTTCCTTGAATCTCTACCCAGATACCAATATCACTGAACTTTATAAAAAGTAGCAGAAGTCATGTCTAACTCTTCTGAGTTGAAACTTGAAAGATGAATAGCTGTTAATCACAGAGTTAGGGACTTCCCTGGTGGTGCAGTGATTAAGAATCCACCTGCCAATGCAGGGGACACGGGTTCAAGCCCTGGTCTGGGAAGATCCCACATGCCGCGGAGCAACTAAGCCCGTGCGTCACAACTATTGAGCCTGCGCTCTAGAGCCCGTGAGCCATAACTACTGAACCTGCATGTCACAACTACTGAAGCCCGTGGGCCTAGAGCCCGTGCACCATAACGGAGAGTAGCCCCCACTCGCCGCAACTAGAGAAAGCCCACGCGCACCAACGAAGACCCAACGCAGCCAATAAATAAATAAATAAATGTATTTTTAAAAAATCACAGAGTTGGTGGAGCAAAGATGGGGGTGGGGGGTTCCCAAGCAGACGAAGCCACAGCCTACACTCTTCCGTCTTTCATCTGGACTGTAGCTCTTGTGTCCCACCACTGTGTCCAGGGCCATGGCATTGCTCCTATCTCCTAGTGGGTGTTTAATAAATGAACAAGAGGTCTAAATCAACTAGCAACTAGCAACCACGGTCTGTAACAGTTTCTTAGAATGCAGACCACACACATCTGAATTATGAGAGGGCCACAGAGGTACAGATCTGTGGGCCCCCAGCTTAACTACTGAACTAGAACCTACAAATGAAAATCCCTCTAATAGGTCTCATGCATTCCTATGGACTGAGCTGGAGCAGTGAACTTCAAACTTCTGGTCCTGGTACCCTGTAAGAAATACATTTTACAATTCTAAGTTGTGACCAAATACACACATATACAATACAGTACATGCACAGTAATATTTGTCTACTCCATTCTAATAAATTCTTTTCCAAAGCTGGCTGTAACCCATTGAAGCGACTCCACAGCTCATTACAGTTTGAAAATCACTGGGTTAGCGTGTAGAGAGGGAGTGGTGACTGCTGATATTGTAAAGAAGTGAGGAATGGTCAGATCATAGAAGGCCTTCCTAAATTAAAGAGTTTGGCCTTGGGCTGTAAGTCATGAGAAATCATTTCATTGAGAATTAGATATGAGAAAAAACAAAACCTAGGTCCTGTCTTTGTAGAGATTACAGTCTCCTCTGGGGGAGGGGTGGGAAGACAGATTATCTGTCAACTGTAGGGACTGCAGGAGAAGTCAGGCAGAGGGACCAGCACAGGGACTAAGTGCGGCCTGAAACATTTTGAAAGTCGTTCAGTACGGAATGGTTTCAGACAGGAATACAGTAGTCCCCACTTCTCCACAGTTTCAGTTTCTGTGGTTTCAGTTACCTGCAGTCTACCATGGTCTGAAAATATCAAATGGAACATTCCAGAAATAAACAATTCATAAGTTTTCAATTCTGCACCCTCTGAGTAGCATGATGAAATCTTGCCGTCCTGCTTCATCTTGCTGAGGCCTGAATCATCCCTTTGTCCAGTGTATCTGCCCCTTAGTCACGTGGTAGCCACCTCTTTATCAAATCAACTGTCACATTATCACAGTGTTTGTGTTCACGTTACCCTTTCTACTTAAGAATAGCCCCACAATGCAAGATTAGTCATGGTGGTCATTCACATCTGCCAAAGAGAAGCCATAAAGTGCTTCCTTTAAGTGAGAAGGTGAAAGTCCTCAACTTAATAAGGAAAGAAAGAAAATTGTATGCAGAGGTTGCTAAGATCTATGGTAAGAACAAATCCTCTACCTGTGAAACTGTAAAGAAGGAAAAAGAAATTCATATTCAAATTCATATTCAAAATTTTGCTGTTGCACCTCAGACTGCAAAAGTTATGGCCACAGTGTGTGCTAAGTGCTTAGTTGAGATGGAAAAGGCATTAAATTTCTACAACAAGATATTTTGAGAGAGAGACCGCATTCACATAATTTTTGTTTCAGTATATTGTTATAATTGTTCTATTTTATTATGACTTTTATTTTTTCTTTCTTTCTTTAAATATTTATTTATTTATTTTTAGCTGCGTTGGGTCTTTGTTGTTGCGCGCGGGCTTTCTTTAGTTGCAGCGAGCAGGGGCTACTCTTCATAGCGGTGCACGGGTTTCTCATTGAGGTGGCTTCTCTTGTTGCGGAGCATGGGCTCTAGGCGCGTGGGCTTCAGTAGTTGTGGCATGTGGGCTCAGCAGTTGTGGCTCGTGGGCTTAGCTGCTCTGCGGCATGTGGGATCTTCCCAGACCAGGGCTCGAACCCGTGTCCCCTGCATTGGCAGGCAGATTCTTAACCACTGTATCACCAGGGAAGTCCCCAGGGCCCTTCTTAAAAATGGTTACAACTCAAGCTACACCTTCAAAACAAACATGTTATGGCCAACACGAATCCCTGACAGAGGGCTTCCAGTACCCTTCCGCAGGTTCAACCCATTACGTTCAAAATATAGATGATTTCTTTTTTTTTTGGTTTCTTTTTTTTTATTGAAGTATAGTTAATTTAACATGTTGTGTTAGTTTCAAGTGTACAGCAAAGTGATTCAGTTACACACACACATATATATGCTTATTTAAAAATTAACAGCAGCAGCTACCTTTTTTTCTTTTTTTTGGAAGATTTTTAATCACAGTTTCAATTTCATTACTTGTGACTGGTCTGTTCATATTTTCTATTTCTTCCTGGTTCAGTCTTGGAAGGTCATACCTTTCTAAGAATTTGTCCATTTCTTCCACGTTGTCCATTTCATCGGCATAGAGTTGCTTGTAGTAGTCTCTTAGGATGCTTTGCATTTCTGCAGTGTCTGTTGTGACTTCTTTTTCATTTCTAATTTTATTGATTTAAGTCCTCTCCCACTTTTTCTTGATGAGTCTGGCTAAAGGTTTATCAATTTTTTATTTTTTATTTTTTATTTTTTTGCAGTACACGGGCCTCTCACTGTTGTGGCGTCTCCCATTGCGGAGCACAGGCTCCGGACACGCAGGCTCAGCAGCCATGGCTCACGGGCCCAGCCGCCCTGCAGCATGTGGGATCTTCCTGGACCAGGGCACGAACCCGTGTCCCCTGCATCGGCAGGTGGACTCTCAACCACTGTACCATCAGGGAAGCCCTATCAATTTTGTTTATCCTCTCAAAGAACCAGCTTTTAGTTTTATTGATCTTTGCTATTGTTTTCTTTGTTTCTATTTCATTTATTTCTGCTCTGATCTTTATGATTTCTTTCCTGCTACTAACTTTGGGTTTTGTTTGTTCTTCTTTCTCTAGTTCCTTTAGGTGTAAGGTTAGATTGTTTATTTGAGATTTTTCTTGTTTCTTGAGGTAGGATTGTATTGCTATAAACTTCCCTCTTAGAACTGATTTTGCTGCATCCCGTAAGACTTGGATTGTCGTGTTTTCATTGTAATTTGTCTCTAGGTATTTTTGGATTTCCTCTTTGATTTCTTCAGTGATCTCTTGGTTATTTAGTAACGTATTGTTTAGCCTCCATGTGTTTGTGTTTTTTACGTTTTTTTCCCTGTAACTGATTTCTAATCTCATAGCGTTGTGGTTGGAAAAGATGCTTGATATGATTTCAATTTTCTTAAATTTACCGAGGCTTGATTTGTGACCCAAGGTGTGATCTGTCCTGGAGAATGTTCCGTGCGCACTTGAGAAGAAAGTGTAATCTGCTGCTTTTGGATGGAATGTTCTATAAATATCAATTAAATCTATCTGGTCTATTGTGTCATTTAAATCTTGTGTGTCCTGATTAATTTTCCATCTGGATGATCTGTCCATTGGTGTAAGGGAGGTGTTAAAGTTCCCCACTATTATTGTGTTATTGTCGATTTCCTCTTTTATGGCTGTTAGTAGTTGCCTTATGTATTGAGGTGTTCCTATGTTGGGTGCATATATATTTATAATTGTTATATCTTCTTCTTGGACTGATCCCTTGATCATTATGTAGTGTCCTTCCTTGTCTCTTGTAACATTCTTTATTTTAAAGTCTATTTTATCTGCTATGAGTATTGCTATTCCAGCTTTCTTTTGATTTCCATTTGCATGAAATATCTTTTTCCATCCCCTCACTTTCAGTCTGTTTGTGTCCCTAGGTCTGAAGTGCGTCTCTCGTAGACACCATATATATGGGTCTTGTTTTTCTATCCATTCAGCAAGCCTGTGTCCTTGGGTTGGAGTATTTAATCCATTCATGGTTAAGGTAATTATCGATATGTATGTTCCTATTACCATTTTCTTAATTGTTATGGGTTTGTTTTTGTAGGTCTTCTTCTTCTCTTGTGTTTCCCACTTAGAAAAATTCCTTTAGTATTTGTTGTAGAGCTGGTTTGGTGGTGCTGAATTCTCTTAGCTTTTGCTTGTCTGTAAAGCTTTTGATTTCTCCATCGAATCTGAATAAGATCCTTGCCGGTAGAGTAATCTTAGTTGTAGGTTCTTCCCTTTCATCATTTTAAATGTATTGTGCCCCTCTCTTCTGGCTTATAGAGTTTCTGCTGAGAAATCAACTGTTAGCCTTATGAGAGTTCCCTTGTATGTTATTTGTCCTTTTTCCCTTGCTGCTTTCAATAATTTTTCTTTGTCTTTAATTTTTGTCACTTTGATTACTATGTGTCTCAGTGTGTTTCTCCTTGGATTTATCCTGCCTGGGACTGTCTGAGCTTCCTGGACTTGGGTGTCTATTTTCTTTCCCATGTTAGGGAACTTTTCAACTATGATCTTTTCAAATATTTTCTTGGGTCCTTTCTCTATCTCTTCTCATTCTGTGACCCCTATAATGCGAATGTTGTTGCCTTTAATGTCGTCCCAGAGGTCTCTTAGGCTCTCTTCATTTCTTTTCATTCTTTTTTTTTATTCTGTTCTATGGCACTGAATTCCACCATTCTGTCTTCCAGGTCACTTATCCGTTCTTCTGCCTCAGTTATTCTGCTATTGATTCCTTCCAGTGTATTTTTCATTTCAGTAATTGTATTGTTCATCTCTGTTTGTTTGTTCTTTAATTCTTCTAGGTGTTTGCTCTTTAATTCTTCTAGGTCTTTGTTAAACATTTCTTGCATCTTCTTGATCTTTGCCTCCATTCTTTTTCCAGAATGATGTCCTGGATCATCTTCACTATCATTATTCTGAATTCTTTTTCTGGAAGGTTGCCTATCTCCACTTCATTTCGTTGTTTTTCTGGGGTCTTATATTGTTCCTTCATCTGGTACAAAGTTCTCTGCCTTTTCATTTTGTCTATCTTTCTGTGAATGTGGTCTTCCTTCCACAGGCTGCGAACTATAGTTTTTCTTGCTTCTGCTGTCTGCCCTCTGGTGGATGAGACTATCTAAGAGGCTTGTGCAAGCTACCCTCCTTCCACTGCCGGACCCCCAGGTTGGTATGCCTGACATGGGGCTCAGAACCATCACTCCAATGGGTGGACTTCCGTGGTATAAGTGTTCTCCAGTTTGTGAGTCACCCACCCAGAAGTTATGGGATTTGATTTTATTGTGACTACGCCCCTCCTACTGTCTCATTGCGGCTTCTCCTTTGTCTCTGGATGTGGGGTATTTTTTTGGTGAGTTCCAGCGTCTTCCTGCCGATGACTGTTCAGCAGTTGGTTGTGATTCCAGTGCTCTCGCAAGAGGGAGTGAGCGCACGTCCTTCTACTCCGCCATCTTGACCCAATCTCTCACTTTGAGCCTATTATGACTTATTGTAGTTAACCTCTTATATGCCTAATGTATAAATTAAACTTGTCATAGGTAGGTGTGTATAGGCAAAAAGATAGTATACATAGGGTTCGGTACTACCTGCTGTTTCAAGCATCCACTGGGGGTCTTGGAATGTATCCCCCATGGATAAGAGAGAACTACTGTAGTTACCCTAGTCCTGGCTCCAAAGTTCTCCTTTCTTTGGAAGGAGAGATAAGTTATCTGGGCCTCATCCACTTTATCTTGAAGAAAATTATTACAGTAACAATTATAAAGCTCTAGAAGGGATGACATGAAGGTAAGTAGAAAGCAGAAGATAGGACCAGAGTCCCCATCCCTCAAGGTATTGAAGAGAAGGACTTCCTAGAAATACCAGAGTTAACCAGACTGGGGAATTTGCCCTCATCGTGTATGGAGCTGGTCCAACTATGAAGTAATGTCTCAGGCATATTACATTTTAACAGCTTTATTGAGGTATAACTCACTCATGTTACCACCATCCAATTTTAGAACATATTCTGTTTCTTCAAAAAGATCCCACATGCCCATTTGCAATCACTCCCCACTTTCTTCTCCAGCCCTAACCAACCAGTAATCTACTTTCTGTCTCTATAGCTTTACCTTTTCTGGGCATTTCATCTAAATGGAATTATACAGTATATGATCTTTTGTGTCTGGCTTCTTTCACATCTATGTTGTAGCATGAAGCAATACTTCATTCCTTCTTGCTGCTCAAGAGTATTCCATCATCTTCCACCACATTTTGTTTACCTCTTCATCAGTTGCTAGACATTTGGGTCATTTCTACTTTTGGGCTATGATGAATAATGCTGCTATGTACAGTTTTTTTTGCCTGGACATATGTTTTCATTTCTCTTGGGTGGATATTCAGAAGTGGAATTGCTAGGTCATATAATAAATTTATGTTTAACTTTTTCAGGAACAGCCAAACTGTTTTCCAACATGGCTTAACCATTTTACATTCCCACCAGCAACATATGAGCATTCCAGTTTATCCACATTCTCAAGTATATTCTAAAATCCAGATTCACATTTATTACAGCATGAAGCAGAGCCTGAATAAGGTTGGAACTAGCATCTCTCTGAACTGGGGAGTTCCTGTGGCCTTGTAATTTATTCACATTCCAAATTTCACTGAAATTTAGAAAAGAAATTATATCAGAGATGTTCTTTTGAAACATGCTTGAAACCATTTAGTATCAAAACACAATACCAAAAGAAAACTATATAGACCTAATCATAGATTAGGTCAAAATCATAGATTTTGACAAAAATATTTGTCAAAGGGGAGTTATCAAGAACCATGACAAATGAGAATGTGTTTCCCACACTAAACAGTTTCCCAGGGGACAAAGTCTTAACTATCAATCCTACAAACTAGCAGAAACTTGCAGAAGGCAGCAATCACAGCCAGGACCCCGAAAGAAAGTCAGGGAACTATTTCTTTAAATCTGATGCAACTTGCACTATATCAGGTGATGAGCTGCAAAGAGGAGACCCTGCTTCCAGCAAAGAAAAGAAACAGACCTGGCCTAAAGGGAACACAGAAGAGTCACAGGAATGCCCCTGCTGCTTTGAAAACCCCAGGTACCTCTTACAAACATACTGTACTCACAAATTAAAAGAGGGGGTGGGCACCCAGAGGACTAGCAAGAGCTTTGGTTCAGAGACCACAGAGGGACACCAAACACTTTCCACATACACTTTTCCTATCTAGAAAACAACCCCCCTGTCTGGGGCTTGGATCTCTATCTCTCTAACATTTTACTTAAAGCGTCATATACATTTCACTGAATGTGTACGATCTCCTCTCTTCACCTACAGGTTTCCTCCTTTGGAGGCACCCGTTTTGTTCCTAGAGATGAAGACCTAGGAGGACCTATGCTAATTACCCGCTAGCACTCTTTCTGGTGCAATCAGCTAAGTGGAGGTTTAGGTACCCAGCTGGTCAGGTTCCAGGAGATTTCCCCTGCTAATTTTCAGTCATTCAGGAAAACAAAGGAGTAACTAAGATTGGGTTACCATGATTTTAAAGAAACCCCGTTCCTCCTTCCCTTCCCCCTGCCAAGATGTGTAGACTTCTGTATTTCACACTTTTACATCTGTTCTTCTCCAAAAATAAAAGCTGTTTATATTCAAGAAATGCTGACTACAATACCAGCAAGAGTTACATCTTTGAAACACTCACAGAGAGAACATACATATTGTTCCCACCAAAGAGCATGTGCAGTTTCTTCCCAGAGCAGCACCTGGGGATAAAACTGCAGGAGAGCCCAGCAGTGCTTTTATTTATTTGTTTGCATGGAAAGAAAACTGTATCCTCTCTGACGGGTGCTAAAGTTACCAGTTAAAGAAAACAGAAGAGGGGGTGGCCTTTTAGGAACAGCAAACACTTGGCTTTGACCTTATGAAACATAAGACTACCCAGTCTCTGGCCTCTAAGAGAGTCTTAGGGGTTCAAATAGAAAACCACAGCACTCCCAAACTCAAAGGACACTTTCAACCGTGCAAATGGCTGCAAAGAAGCCATTTCAAATTCACAGTTTCCCCAGAACCTAAGACACCACCAGTACTAGAAACAAAACTGTCCCAAACTTGGTCCCAGACAGAACACCTTGAAAAAATGCAATTAATTCACTCCCCCATCTAAAGAGTAACTAACATTTCTGATTTAAATGCTGTACAATTCCCTGATATTTTAATAATATTAAAACCTCTCCTGAGAAAGCTGGATATGTCCCCCTAATTGTCAATACTGCAAAAAACATAATCATCTACAACCAGATTTTTTTTTTTCTTTTTTTTTTTTGCGGTACGCGGGCCTCTCACTGTTGTGGCCTCTCCCGTTGCGGAGCACAGGCTCCGGACGCGCAGGCTCAGCGGCCATGGCTCACGGGCCCAGCCGCTCCGCGGCATGTTGGATCCTCCCAGACAGGGGCACGAACCCGTGTCCCCTGCATCGGCAGGCGTACTCTCAACCACTGCGACACCAGGGAAGCACCAGATATTTTTTATATCCAGTCTACCGATTATTATCTAACCATATCTTTCTCCTTTAAAAATAGATGTTCCAAGAGGGCTCTTTGAATTCAGTTTTTCAAAAGCATCTTCCCCAGCAGTGAGTAAGAAATAAAATGTTGATACACGCTCATTATCAAGTTGGGTACAAAGCTGCCTTAACAACCTTAATCGTCATCAACCTTCCCCCAAATAAAAAGACATGCAATATAAGCAGTGTGTTTATCTAAGAACTGTAGATTAAATAACAACATAGGGCATCTTTGTGGCTAGGTCAGAGATGTTTATGGATTGTTGTTACAAGGAATGTCTGTGGGATTTCTCTGTAAGGAAATCCTCTAACCTGCTGTCTAGATTCCAAACGTCCATTCCATTTTCCAAGCCTCAAGAAATAAACAACCCAAAGATTTCAGACTGCAAACAAAAGAAGGGATGAAAGAATTTGTGAATACAACTCTTTTTTTCAGCTTCTAGGCAAATGTCAGCACCTTCTGTGGCTTTAAACTGAATCCCTACAGATCCATAGGGAAAAACAGGAAATTAACACCAGAAGGATGCATCTTCTTGATCATGGAGATGGGGCTTTTTCTGGCCCCTGAATAAACTTACTAATAAAAAAAAAAAATGGCAATACAAAGAACAGTCCAGGATTATCAGCTGAAATGGTATCAGGTGACACTCGATACCATTTCAAGTATTCCCCTTTCTTACGAACAATTCATACACATAAAATATTAGTGTGAAGTTTTAAAGTCCACATTCTTAAAAGTATGTGCCTTCCACAATTTGAGGCCATAAGCCTTAAGAAAAAGTTGCAGTCACCTTATATAAATGACTATTTCCTACTCTGCAACACTGTCGGGCAATGTTGAAGCTGCTGAAACGAGGATCTCACTTTGAGAACCACTGTTTAGGCAATTAGCCTGTCAAGCAGCTCTTAGAAAATCACAATGCACAGGATCACATTTACTGAGAATCAACCAGCCGCAGAAGCCTCTTCTATCTACTGGATAAGCCATGCTAGTCCTTGCTCCAAACACTCTCAAAATTGCCAACACAGGACGTACATGCAAGAGGACAATACACAGACACATGCCCAAAACAGCAAGAAATCATCACTACGGTGAGACTAAAGACGTTTCATTTCTCCAGTGCGCTTCTTTATGATGTATCCTCCTGCACAGTTTAATGTATTTTTCTCAGATAGAAATTACTAAACCACAATGCATAGCCATTCTCCCTCTCACTACCCCACCTCATTTCACTTACTAATGGGAGTTTCATCTGAGGCCAGGGCACAAAATGTGGTGAAGGAGCGCATTTTAAAGCTTATTTATATTGTTAATATTTTAGTGTCTGTAAGGACCAAAGCCATGATCAACACTCAGTCCTTAATGGTCAGAAATCAAGCAGAGGCATTGATAAGGTGCAGATATAATCTAAACCTGCCATCAGGCTGAACAAAAGGATGCACGCAAACAGTCCAACAGACTCCCAAGCTCTAACTCTCCAATTATTGCATAGGTTTTTAAAGCATTAACTTCAAATGCACACTTTTCTCATGACCCTGTTCTGGATTTAAGTGCATTTATATCCAGATTATAATCAGAAAGCGTATTTAATTAGATATTGTTTGCAAGTACTTTGAGATATAAAGTGCTCTATAAATGCTAAATATTATTATTTAAATACAGTTTGCAATTACTGCTTACAACCTATTCCACCCGCCACACTGCTATAATTTGATTACAGGAAGCCCAAAAAAAAAAAAACCCGCCTAGAAGTAGAAATGATGAAACCATGTGCATGTGAAGCTCAGATTTTTACCCTAGGTATAAATAATTCATAGGCATTTTAAATGGAGGGTTAGGTTGTAAAATCTAGTGAGATCAAGGCAGTTGGCCTCCACAAGACTGAAAACCACAAAGTTATGTTGATTTTATAAGTTTCTTACTTATAAACCAGGTGGAAAGTAGACTGTGGTCAAAAACACAGGGCTCTTTACTCTTCTAGCTGCCAGCTCCATCTTCCATTTTCTCCATTCTTATCTTAAAATATCTATATCTGTCTGAAAAAAAGTGTAACTCCAGATTTTGATTTTAATAATTATCTGGCAGATAAAAGCTTGAGAATGGCTCCTGTTCTAACATGTCTTCCCATCTTGCTATCTTCTGTGATAATCGCAAACTCAGTGGTCTTCAATTCTTAAAAAATGGAAACCTTTGAGCCTGATTCCACATGCCTTCCAAACACACTTGTTGGATACTTCTCCAAAGAGAAGGGCAGATTAAACATAAACATACCTTATATACAATGTAAAAGGAAACCACTGCTAATCGCAAAATGGTTCACATTTTATGCTTTCAGGTTTTTAGACAAGAAAAAGAACAATTAACATGTTCTAAGCTGATCTTGGTTATTTAAAAAACAAAATCACAAGGGAAGAAATATTTTGGAAATAACACTTAAAACACAACTATGCTCATCAAAGAGATCCCGTGCCCCAAACGAAAGTCTTCTGGGAAATCTGTGAACCCAGCAAGATAATACATCAGATAATTCTGATGTCATGACAAGGTCAAATACTGGCCATGTGAGTTACTATGGGCACTGACTTTAGGGTAGGTCAATCGTAAGTTTAGCCATTTAGAAGCTTTATGACCTTTGGTAGATTAATTGATTTTTCCAAGCCTCATGCATTCATCTGTACACTTACCTCACAGGAAATTGGGAGATAATTTGACAATGTCAAGAACCTTAAAGATCATTTATAACTTTCACTGTAAATTGCACTTCTAAGAAGCTATTCAAAGGAAACAGAGATGTATACAAAGACTTATGTACAAGGATAAATAATGTATAATGTATAAAAATAATGTGTACAAAGACTTATATATAAGGATGTTTGATTATCAAAGCACCATTTGCATAAGTTGAAAAGTTGGAAATAGCCCAAAGTTTCATCAGTAGGAATTGGTTAAATATATTATGATGCATCCCCACAGTAAAATGCTAAGTGGTCCTTAAAACATATGATTAGAAACTTGAACACTGACTGAATGAAGAAATTAAAAATTACATTTCTTAGGCATGATTATGGTATTGCGGTTATGTGATTTTTAAGTTTATCTTTTAGAAATACTGAAATATTTACAAGTGAAAAGATATGATGCTTCAAAATAATATGGGAGAGGAAGAGGATGGGGGTGTAGATAAAATAAGATTGGGTACAAGTGGAAAATTGTTAATCTGGGGGCTCATTATACACTACTCTACTTTTTAAAATAATTTTATTTAGATTTAATTGACATTCCATAAATTCACCCTTTTGAAGTATACAACTGATTTTTAGTAAATGCACGGAGTTGAGCGACCATCACCACGACCAGGACACAAGCAGTCTCTTCCTACACCCCCTCTCCTCCAGCTCCAGCAACCCCTAATCTACTTTCTGTCTCAATGGATTTGCCCATTCTGGACATTTCATATTAATGGAATTATATAACATGGGGTCTTTTGTGTCTGGCTTCTTTCACTTAGCATAATGTTCATCCATGGTATCGCGTGTATCAACACTTCCTTTCGTTACTGAATAATATGCCATCTTAAGAATATAATGCATTTTGTTCATTCATTCATCAACTGATGGATGTTTAGGTTGTTACCCCTCTTTGGCTATTATGAATAATGCTACTAAAAATATTGGTGTACAAGTTTTTGTGTGGATATATGTTTTCAATTCTCTTTGGTATATACCTAGGACTGGAATTGCTGGGGCACATGGTAACACTCTGAGGAGCTGCCAACCTGTTTTCCTAAGTGGCTGCACCATTTTACATTCCCACCAGCAATGTAAGAGCATTCCAGCAATCTTTCTGCTTCTACGTAAGTTTTAAGCTCCCCATGATAAAGACTTTTTTAAAATTTTGCCATAGAAAAACATTAATAGTATGGAAAATGGCTGATTATTAAGTTTTTAAAAAAGGTTGTAGATAACATATACAACATAATCTTAATTTAGCTATGTGTAGAAAAAACTATTCATTTAGCTATGTGTAGAAAAAACTACTAAGCCATATACCAAAATATATATGTGGTTATCATTGGGAATCATGAATTCTTTTTGTTTTTTCTCCATTTTCCAAGTTTTCTGCAATGATCATGCATTGCTTTTATAATGAGAACAACAAAAAGCTTTTTTTAATTTAAACATACTTTTAACAATTCAGCAGTCTTTGCTCCCGTTCCCAACCTACATTTTCCAGACCCTGGAGCCCCAGAGGTCATCCTGGTGGGATTCCTAAGAAAATCAAAAATACGCATTGCTGGGCTTCCCTGGTGGCACAGTGGTTGAGAGTCTGCCTGCCGATGCAGGGGACACGGGTTCGAGCCTTGGTCTGGGAAGATCCCCCATGCCGCGGAGCAACTGGGCCCGTGAGCCACAACTACTGAGCCTGCCTGTGCTCCGCAGCAGGAGAGGCTGCGATAGTAAGAGGCCCGCGCACCGCGATGAAGAGTGGCCCCCACTCGCCACAACTAGAGAAAGCCCTCGCACAGAAATGAAGACCCAACACAGCCAAATAAATAAATAAATAAATTTATTTTTTTAAAAAAATACACATTGCCTTCATGAAGCTTGCTGTCTAGTAGTAAATATAAGCCAAGACAGAAAGTTCTGAGGTCTAAAAGAAAAGTTATGAGATCAGTTCGGAGAGGATTTACAAGTGAGAGGGCTAATTTCTATCTGAAAGGATCAGGGCAAATTTGGTGGAAAAGGTGGCATTGGAATGCTGAGTGCTGGGGTAGTAGGTACAAAAAAAGAGAATAAGGTAGGTCACCCCCTAAAGAGCATCCATGGGGAGAAGGAAGCTGTTCCCTATGGCAAGTGAGAAGGAATGGTCGTTAACTGCAGGGCATGGGGCCGGGGCCCAGCTGAATTTTAACTGGTCTTGAAGTAAAGAGTTTAGTCTTTGTTCTGTAGACTGTGAGGAGTTGGGGAAGGCTGTGAATTAAAAATACCCAGACTGGGCTTCCCTGGTGGCGCACTGGTTGAGAATCTGCCTGCCGATGCAGGGGACACGGGTTCGAGCCCTGGTCTGGGAAGATCCCACATGCCGCGGAGCAACTGGGCCCGTGAGCCACAACTACTGAGCCTGCCTGTGCTCCGCAGCAGGAGAGGCCACGATAGTGAGAGGCCCGCGCACCGCGATGAAGAGTGGCCCCCGCTTGCCACAACTAGAGAAAGCCCTCGCAAAGAAACAAAGACACAACACAGCCAAAAATTAATTAATTATTTTTTTAAAAAATAAAACAAATACCCAGACTGAAACTGTGCTTTAGGAAGACTAACATGGCTGCAATGCACAAGGGAAACTGGCCAGGAGAAGGCTGGAGACAAGGGGACCCAGGCAATAGATATTAAGGAAAGATGTTTAAGGTTGGGGTAAAATAAAATGTGTTTTGAGAATTTCCAGGCACCCCCTTGAGATAAGTAGAGGCAGCCTGGGCATGTAAAAAAAGTGGATAGAGAATCAGCTTTCTCTAGAGGGAAATCAGCTTCCAACCAGAATGGAAGAAATTATAAGCAGAATTCATCCAACATTTTCTATTTAAGTCCTCCCTCTCTCTCCGCTAGGAACCTCATATTTCTATGTGCGGAATAACATTTCTTACAAAACTATCACCCAGATTTTCTTGGAATGCTCAGCACGCTGCTAGTTCAGGACCTCTTCTCACAGAGCTACTCCCCCCACCCCCAGAAATGCAAGAACCAACTGAACATGAAAGCATCTTTCAGACACAAGTTATCCCAAATTCTATGAGAAACGCAGACTCAGACTGATTCTGCTCAGCTGGTCAGGGCTGCCATGACTCAATCACAGTAGCTCAAAGCTGGGTGGGCTTTAGAACCACCATCACTGAAAGAAGGAATGGCGTAGAACAAGAAGGGCACGGAAGATTAATTCCAGGGCAGACAGAGACACAGAAAGAAGAAAGGGCCAACCAGCAAGACTCAAAGTTACGAGATTTCAAAGAGCCTTACTGATAACGGGGGAAAATATGATATACCCATAAAAGAAAAGTGTTGGGTATTCTTTCATCAACAAAATATTCCATGACCTCCTAAGTCAATAATCTGGCAAACAGCAAACCATGACTTATATTAGCTTTTGTACAAAGATTACTCCAGTTAATAATGAACACTGAAAATGATTACACATATTTCTCTGATGTTCTGATAACTACCACTACACCCTATTTTATTATGAGGCAACGTCATGGCAAAGAAAACACCTGTTTAATATCTCTAAAAAACAGCACATGTATCTAATTTAAAAACTTATGCTATTATCATTTTAAGATACCGTTATCTTAGCAATTCATGCAACGTTACTAAATTCTCATAAGACCACATTTAATTAATTGCTCTGGGGTAATGAATTACTAATGTTTCAAGATTTCTTGAAGCCCATGAGACCTCTGACCAGAAGGTTTTAAATACTGGACTAGTAGTGTATCATTTCAGGCATCCACTCCCTGTCCCACCTCACACACACACAAACTTTGAAAAGGCACAGGCACAATATATGTGTTTTTATTTGCATAATGGTTAATCCATAAAGAGGAGAAAAAGTCTTAAAAAAAAGAAAAGAAAAAGTTTTTAATGAATAATGCTGATACTTGATACTAGTTTAGAAATATGCTAATCTCCAAAAAGTTTCTGGGCTGAACTCACCTCGAGCAAAGGTCAACCCAGGCCATCAGAGGGTCAGACAGAGACCATGAAAGGTCAACATAAGGCCATACTGATACATTCAAAGGAAAAAGTACTATTAAAAAGATGCACGACCTTCTGATATCTTTTTCTCAGGATCATTTTCTGTTACACACTATCATTGGGATCAAATGGTGGAATCAAGTTTCCCATACAATTCTATTTAATCATGGAATAGCATATCTGTGTAGTGCTTTACAGTTTTCAAAGCACTGCCATAAATACTTATTGATTTTTGAATCCTGTGTATGAGGAAGGCAAGCAGTTGTGATCATTCCCATTTTTGAGTTAATTACGGACAAAGGACTGATCCAAAGTCACAGAATTAATAAGACGTGGACACAGAACCCAGTGCTCAGTCCACTCCATTAACTCATTCATTTATTCAACTAACTGGGACTATGGACTCAGAGATGAACAAGACCTAGCCTCTGGCCCCAAGGAGCCCACAGTTTAGTGAGGAAGTAGAAATAAAACCCCATACCATTTATAATACAAACGTAAAAAGCATAGCAGGAAGAATGCATGCAAGTCTTCCAGATGAGGTCAATTCTTAAACCTAGGTTTCAATGGAGAAAAAAAGTATCTAGGCCCAGCAGGGAGTGAGGGGTAGAGGGAGAAAGACAAGCAGAGGTCATCCAATTCTGTTCAAATAGAAAAGTGAGTGTGAGTCCTGGCAGAAACTTAAGAGTATGAAGTCAGCAGCGGCCAATCTTGGCCTTGATTGCCTTACTCTGTGGGCCCAGCCACGGTGCTCAGATTCAGATGTATGCTAATCTCCAAAAAGCTTTCTGGGCTGACCTCACCTCCTATGCAATAAAGCACACTGGTGGCACATTTCATTTCTTTTAATACTGTCATATCTTGAAGGAAGAATGACTCAAGCCCTGCATCTGAATGAGTAGATTGTTTTCTATAGCCTATGTATGTACACACACATTTCATACACCCACATGGATAGTTTATATCCGTAAAACTATGTAGAATATAAGTATCCACATAGATTATAGAAAACATACATAGAACTCTATAAACCTTGCATGCAGAGACATCTGAATAATGTGTATGTCTAGATCAACCCCTTGAGATATGTTTAGATGGAAAAGGGTTACGGAGAGAGAGGTTACCATGCAGGACAACCATCTGTCCTAGATGATTCAGACAGTCATTTGCCTGCAGAGGAGGAATTGAAGGGGTTGGACAAGATGAATTCCAAAGATACTTTAAAGCTCCATGGTTTAATGTTTTATGAGCTTACCTGCATGAAGCAGTTTCTCTATTTTTGATAAATAAAATTCCATGACCCTGGTGAAATAATTCCTCTCTGCCATTTTTTTTGTGCTCAGGCAGAAAATGTATTACTGATATCTGATTTAGCCACAGACAATGTGACTTAGAGCACTGAATGAGAAGTCAGGAAACCTATATCCTCTCCCCAAACCACCCTTCTCCCCTCCCCTACTCACCCCACCTCCAAGCAGGGAGAGGGCTGTGTGACCTTGGGCAATAGACTTGACCTCTCTGGGCTACAGCTTCCCAGGTTTAAATGAAAGGAGTGGCTAAGTGTTCTACAATTCTCTTCCAGCTCTAAATCTATGAAATCATTCCTCTCCCTCAAGACTTAGTTCTCCACAGCTCTAAAAATCAGGACTAATAAAACTGGATTCAGATCACCTCTTTTCTAACCATCCTCTCTTTTCTTACTTTTTAAAACCATCCAAATCTTGCATAATTTAAGTGATCAGTGCTTCCCTGGTTGCTCTGGTTTAAATTATGCATTGTTGCTATTTGGGGAAAATTTAGACTGGGTCCAGTCTGGGATCACTGGCTGAGAACAATAAGCCCCCAAAGTGAGAAAGGATAAAGGCCTCTCCAGACAGGATCTGCTTTTAATGCATTGAGCACAGAGTTTACAAAAAGGGCATTGATTGTGTAAAGAGCCACCAAAACAGCAAGGGACTGGTAAGGCTGCAGTAAATTCTCCTAGATGCCACTGACCTTGGCTGCATTTCAGGGGTCAGGCATTCCCCAGGAAGTTCTCAGCAGGCAGGCTTTCCTGAGGATTTAGGAACAAATGAGACCTCTCATCTACATGAGCCCATCTCTCTTAATCTGGGAAAAAAGAAAAAGATCATCTGCCCTCTGATTTGTGGAGATTACCTCTGTGGCCTTTGGACTCAGCTCCAGGCCTGCACAACTCACCCACCACAAGACTGGTCACAGACCCCTGACCTCTGGGAGGCAATTGTCCTCACATCTGCACTTAAGTCCTCCTGCTAGCAGTTCCCCATCTCCTGGGCTAGCTGGAAGCTGTATCCCTCCCTCTTTCCACACCTCCTGCAGGCAGAAATACAGTGGCAAAGCACTAAAACCCAAGCCACAAAGAGCAATTTCAGTGAATTGTGCAAAGATATCTTTTCAAAATACTGATCTCCCAAGCACAGATCTCCCAGGTGTGAATCGAACTCCAGGTTGGCCGAGGAGCCCTTGTGGTTGCTCATAAGCTTGCAAGCTCTGGGTATCTCTGAAAACCTTCCCCAGGAAAAAGCCCACAAGGGACACCTCCAGACCAAGCCCAACTTACAATCGTATAAGAGCGCTATCCATTAGAGAAGCGACGTTGAGATTCCGGCTCAGGGAAATCGCAAGACTTGCCCATTGTTCAGACTCCCATCCCCCCGCCCCGTCCTCCTCCCCAGCTTTGCCACTTTTCTCTACCCTGAAGTCTGGGCCATCCATCCACCTGATTAACCCGCTGGCAGAAACTCCCAGCGCAGAAAGTAGGGCAGATGAACATACACAGTCTGTAAAGCAGGAAGCCACAGACTTGGCCAAAGCACCCACCCCGTTACCAACCTCCACCCCCAGTTGCCCAGGGGGCAGCGGGTTCTGAATGTGGCCTTTCGGCGCCAGGGAAATAGCTTACTGTAATAACGCATGAATGAGCTTTTGCTACCCAACTATCAAAAAAAGCCATTTCAAATGGCATCTCTGCTCCTTCTCAGCCCCTTGGCTGCCTCCCAGAAACCTCACCTCTGAGATGGAAGGATTAAGGAGAAGGGGAGGGGGAGTTAAAAAGAGGAGGGTAGGTCAGGAGAAAGAGGATTAACGAGACTAAAGAAAAAGTACCACTTTGACCATAAAGGTAGTTCTTTAAAATAACAGTGAAGAAGGCAATGTCAAGGCAAGTACTGAAGATTCAGGTATACAACCCCAAGATTTAGCATCTAACAATGTATTCTTCAGGAGGGCGTGGGAACTTCCAAGCTTCACCTATCCTGCCTGTCTCTGTGTTGAGAGCCACCATCAGTTCGGTCTCACCGACCCTCCCTGCCTCATGTACATACAATCGCTTTTTTAAAAAAATTTATTTTTAGTTCAAGAGAGGAAAAAGCCGTGCTAAGATTGGTAGCCCATCCTTCTCAGACCCCCGCTGCTGCTGCCACCCACACCCCTCCCCCCGTTCCAGGCCGGGAGCATCTAATTAACATCTCAAGAAAGCTCTGCCCCCTTCCCCGAAGGAGTGTGTTGGGCTTGGGGGGTGGGGAGGCGTCGAGGCTGCACTAGGATTCCTGGTATTCCGATCTCAAAACAACAGCAAAATGGATTCTATATCAGTGATGTCTTAGTCAATACAATGAAACGGCGTCTGAGGCAATTCACGTGAGGGTAAATGCAAACCAGGGGGTCTGGAGCGGGGTGGGGGTAGGTGCTTTACAAAGGACTAGCCACAGACACAGAGAAAACACACACACACACACACACACACACACACACACACACACACTCACACTCCCAGGAGTTCCGGTCTGATTGGGGAAAAGCAGAGAGCACATCCCTTTCACCTGCTTAAGTTCAGCCATAAAACTGAAATGTCACAGCCACAAAGTCAGAAAGCACAGGCAGGGCTGAGTTAAAACGATAAATAAAGGTGAGCGGCAGACCTGCGTTTAAGAGAGCGTTGAGAGCGAGTCGGGGCGCCGACGGCAGAAAAGGGGGGGAAGGGGAGGCAGTTGCCAGCTACAAGACCAGCATAGCAATAACTGCCCCCTTGGAGCGGCAGGTTCGGCGTCGCGGGGACAGCCAGGTTCACAATGTCATCGAGCAGGTAGCTGGAAAACGTGAGGGACCAGTGCCTTTATTCGCGCTGTTGTTATTCTTTTTGCAGAAAGGGACAGTGGGGTCTAGAGCCTTGGCACTAGACGACTGCCCGGGGCTTGTGTACATACACACGCACGCACACACACACGAGCCTTTCATTTTAGTGCTCTTACACCGGTCTACGATGAAACTGGCATAAGCTCCACGAGTTCTCAGGGGAGCTTTGGCTGCCACCAAAGGAGGACACGTACCGCACAGCTCCTGCTGTGGGTACTTAGCCAAGAGCACCTCAGCAACCCCCGAATCTAAACGAGAATCCAGGTTCCCTCGCGTCGCATTCGCCCGCCTCTGCCTACCAGCCCGAGCCCCAGTTCCACGCACCAAGCCCATTCACCCTGACCCAAAACACTGCAAAGAAATCAGAAAACATGTTCCACTCACCCTCAAAGCCGAGAGATCGATTTCATCCAGGCTGCGAGCCGGAGAGTCGCTCGCCATGTCGACTTCTTCGCGGGAGAAATGGACCAAAACCACCCCGAAGATTCCCCGTTGAAAATTCCACCTCGGTCTATTTCACTCGCGTCCTCATGCGGGTGTCGCGCCAGAGGCCCGGGGCCCAGCCTCCCCCGCCCACCCCGGCCCCACAGCGCCTGATCGCGATCCTCCGCGCGTCAGTCCGCCGGCTCCGGGAACCCAGCCTGCGCGGATCTCCAAGCCCGGAGTCGCGGTGCGTGTGGGCTGTGCGCCCTGAGCAGCTAAGGGCGCTGGGGCTGCGTGGGTGTATTTAAATGGGACATGCTTCTTTGCTTGTGCGTGGATGGCGGCTGCATTGGCTGTTATAATGAGACACATCAACTCCTCCACTCAGCTGGGGGGGTGGGGGTGGAGAACCACACAGAACTGTCTATCACCGCTTCCTGGGAGGAGTAAAGGGGGCGGGGGGGAAGAGGCGGAGGAGGCGTGGTCTCCTACTGGGGAGAGGCCGCGCTTCCTGACCCGGTCCCTCTGCACCAACGTGGATGGGGGAGGGGCGCGCACCCTTTCAGCCCAGGTTTTGCGGGCTAATCGGGCTGGATCTAAAGAGCTTTCCTGAACCGTGCCGTGCTTATCGTAGGGACAAGGGGACTTTATTTTTGTGTGTCCAATTCTTGCGCTGCAGCAAAATGGCCCTTCAGTCGCATTTTGAGGGGTTCTCGGCAGGGTTCAAATGCTCCAACGTTGAAAAAAAATCCGGAGGGCGAAAGAAAAAGAGCGACGCCCTCCCTCCCCCATTAATTATTTGTGGGGCTGGAGTAGCGCGGGCTGCTGCAACCGGTGCATATAAGGACTTGTGTGCAAGGAAGGGGGTCCGCCTCCAGCCGCGGAACGAATGGGGGAGAAGCGCACTCGCGCCGGGCGCCCAGACCCCCGCTTCGGCAATTTGCAGCTGCCGCTGGGTCGGGTCCTCCTGCGGCCCTCGGGACCCCGCCTGGCAGTTATCGAGGGCCGGTCACTCGCCGCCTCCGGGCTGGGAAGGTTTGCGAAAAGCGGGAAAGCTGGGAGCTCTGAGCTCCCTCTTGGCCTCGCCACACCCAGGACCTACCCGTACCGCAATTCCCCCACGGAAACGACCGAACTGAAACGAGGATTGTTCTCTGGGTGCAATGGCTTGAATGCTTCAGGTAATTCGGAAGGCAATACTGGATAAGGCAGCACACGCCGCCTCAGGACACCGCATCGTCCTTTCCGGCTGTGTTTCTGCTGCTGACCTACCCAGATTGATAGAGAAAGTTTGGCTGGCGGATAAGATGTAACCCAGAAGATGTACGGCGTGAGAGCGATTTCACTCCACCCGTATTCTCATTTATAGGCTGTACGTTTACAGTGGTAAACCTGACATTCTGTAATCTGGAGTGTCAAGTCACCCCCCAACCTCCTCGCACAGCCCTTCCTGTCCGGCCTTGGCCACGCGAAATACATAGGATGAAACGCTAAAATTGAACTTTTCTCCCAATACAGCAGTAGCTTCGAAAGCATTATCTGCACCTCTGTTAGGATGAGAATTTTCTTCTGGCCAAGCGTCCTGAGGGTTTTTTAGTCGTGTGGTATGAATATCAGCTTCAGAACAATGCTTTTGAATGAATGAACAGAACCCAATGTAGTTAGTTCTTCAGGACTGCAGACGTTAGGGGACTTTCAAACAGCATTCGGTATGCGGTCTGCTGTTTTTGTTAATAATATTCTATTTATTTATATGCATCGTGCATCATGAAACTTGAAAATTGTTCCAACATCTCAGTGGCCATAACAGTTTAGGAGCTTTTGCCATTAAAACGTCAAACGTTTAAATGTGTCATATTCAAAACATTTGATTTGATCTCACATTTACTAATAAAATCATCCAGCTCGAGGTAGTAACTAAGCCACCAAGTAATGTCGAAATGACATAAAAACCTATCATTTCTCATCGTCCTTATTTTTGCTTTCTCTGTGCCTTTTTTACCCTTAATCTAGATGACAAGTTAATGTATTGTCTCAGTATTGAAAGAAAATAATTAAGATCAGGTATTGATATCTATGAACAGAACTATTTTTAATACTCCAAACATATGAAAAATGAGGTAAACATTTTTTTCAAGGGGAACCTTTATTTTATACCCCCAATTTTATTTGAAACATCACAAATAGGTCATTTCTTTTAGTGTTAATCAGCTGTTTAGGACATAAGGATGTCATGGTACTGGCACTAAATTCTACCCTTGGGTTTAGAATCCGATTAGAAAACCGTATATTTGGTACAGCGCTGTGTACGAAGTGGGGGAGGGCTTCCTAGGATCCTGAGAGGATGATAAGAGAGGCAGGTGGAGGCAGGGATGCTGGTTGCAGGAAATACCATAAAAGGAGAGATTACAATAGCCAAGGTCCCTCCAGCTGGTAAGGGAAGGAGGAAACTCCGGGCAGTTTGTGCTGGAGGTGAAGTAATTGTGCTGACTGGGCTGAGGAGGAAAGCAGAGGTCAGATCAGGTAGAGCTTTGCATACCCATTTAAGGAACTTGAACTTTATTTTTTAGGTCGAGTGTATATCAAATTTCAGCCATTTCTGTAAAAACTAATGTTTTGCCATATCTGTAAACCTCCTGGACAGTTGTTATTTACTTAACATTTTTCTTTAAATCAACACTTTTCTTTTTTTCTCATATTTAACTTAAAAGGAAACATAAGTCACTACTGTGGATGGAAAGCTAGCAACACCTGCTAAAAAATAGAAGGAAATCATTACAATAAATACAATGGAAAATAAAACAGTATTGTTAAATTCTAAGTAACTACCTATCCTGAGTTTTCAATTTGTTAAAAGAGAGATTAGCAAATGCCAGAAAAGTCATTCAAAACTTGACCAAAATGAGATTTTCTTCCTGGTGTAATCTGAAGGGTTGAAAGAATTGTTATCATTTATGTGCAGTTTGAAAGCCTGCAAAACAATATGATACGCTGTTTATGTCTGTCTAAATATGTAGGTAACTATAAAAAGCATGGACATAGGAAGGATACAGAAGCATGAACTTCGGGGCAGTGAGAAGGGAAGAAGAGAAAGAGGATGGGAAAGCACAAAGGAGGCTCCAACAATGGTATCTAATTTAATTTTTTTTTAAAGATCTTAGGGCCTCCCTGGTGGCGCAGTGGTTAAGAATGCACCTGCCAATGCAGGGGACACGGGTTCGAGCCCTGGTCTGGGAAGATCCCACATGCCGCAGAGCAACTAAGCCCGTGTACCACAACTACTGAGCCTGCGCTCTAGAGCCCGTGAGCCACAACTATTAAATCTGCACGCCACAACTACTGAAGCCCGTGGGCCTAGAGCCTGTGCTCCGCAACAAGAGCAGTCACCGCAATGAGAAGCCCGTGCACCGCAAAGAAGAGTAGCCCCTGCTCGCCACAACTAGAGAAAGCCCACGCGCAGCAAAAAAGACCCAACACAGCCAAAAATAAAATAAATTTATTTTAAAAAAGAGATCTTAAGCAAATATTGCTAAATGTTTGGAATCATTCAGTCTGGATTGTTACTAATGGGTGCTTGGGCCAAGGAAACAAGGTATCACCCCAAGGGACTACCACCAATTTCCAGGAGAAAGGAGACCACACACACACACACATGCTGAAGGTAAACTATACATACTTACATCGCCCGACCTCCACCATGCCCTGTCCTGCCCCTCTTCCTACTGCAATCAGCAAAGCAAGCACTCAGACTTAGAAGTGGTACCACAGATAGGCACGTGAGATTTCCAAACACTGAGTATACCAATCACCAATCATTCGTGGAAATCTATTACTATGAAAGACAGGCACTTATTTCTTTCTTTCTTTTTTTTTTTTGCGGTACGCGGGCCTCTCACTGTTGTGGCCTCTCCCGCCGCGGAGCACAGGCTCCAGACGCGCAGGCTCAGCAGCCATGGCTCACGGGCCCAGCCGCTCCGAGGCATGTGGGATCCTCCTGGACCAGGGCACGAACCCGTGTCCCCTGCATCGGCAGACGGACTCTCAACCACTGCGCCACCAGGGAAACCCTCTTTTTTTTTTTTTTTTTTAATTCATTTATTTTTGGCTGTGTTGGATCTTCATTGCTGCACACAGGCTTTCTCTAGTTGTGGCGAGCGAGGGCTGCTCTTCGTTGGGGTGCGTGAGCTTCTCATTGTGATGGCTTCTCTTGTTGTGAAGCATGGGCTGTAGGCTCGTGGGCTTCAGTAGTTATGGCACGTGGGCTCAGTAGTTGTGGCGCACAGGCTTAGTTGGTCCGTGACATGTGGGATCTTCCTGGACCAGGGATCGAACCTGTGTTCCCTGCATTGGCAGGCAGATTCTTAACCACTGTGCCACCAGGGAAGTCCAAGACAGAAACTGATTTCAGTCAATAAACAAATTGAAAGCTCCAAGTTATTTTTAATGGAGCAAAAATGGATTTTATTATATATATATATTTTTACCCTCAGATGTATAATACAGAATCTTACATTCATAAAACAACCAGATTATTATGAAAACAAACTAGTTAGAGGACTAATTAAGAATTTATTTATTGAAATTCTTTAATGAGTTGGACAGTAATAACTAATACTGTGCTGCAGATACTCTTATAAGCATTCATGTATTAACATATTTAATCTTTATAATCTTACAAAATAGGCAATATTATTAGAATATTCATTTTACGGATGAGTAAACCGAAAAATAGAAAGGTTAATTAACTTACTGAAGGCAGCACAGTAATAAATGGTTGAACCAGAATTTGAACTCAGGCTCTTACTCGCCATGCTATACTGACTTAGGCTGAACTGAAGGGTAAATTAGTAAGCTAAAAGATTGGGCTCAGTTTTCTCCTAGATTGCAGGAGAAAGGATAAAGCCATGAGCAAACATTTAAGTAATATGGAGAATAAGTTCAGAAATTTCAACATTTCTCTAACAAGAGAGCTAGAGAATGGATGGAAGGAAATACTCAAAGACATGAGACAAAATATTCCAATATCTTCAGGTTAAAAGCTCTTGTTTAGTGTATAAGTAAAAAGCATCACACCTGAACACATCATGAAGGAATTTCAGAGCATCGAGGATACAAAGGAAATTCTCACCAGATCACCTACTTTTCATCAGCAACAATGGATGCTAGTAGAAAATGGAACAAAGTATTCTAAGGGAATTGCTTTTAACTCAAAATTCTCTACCCAACTAAACTACCATTTCAGAGAGAATACAAAATAATGACATATTTTCAGATACATAAGGATTCAAATGGTTGATCATCTCTTAAATTATTATTGAAAAGTGTATTCCACCAAAGGGAAAACGGAATCAAAAAAGAAAACATGCAATACAAAAGACAATGGGAAGCAAAAGTAGCAAACTCTGTTTGTCACCCGCTCAAAGTCATTCTCATTCTTCCTTACCGGCAAAATTCTGATTTTGAGAATTTATCCTCCATGTGTTTCAAGAATATGGGCTCTCCCCAGCCCCAGAGAAAGAATGAACATTACCTAGTCTACACTCATCATAGTCATCTATTCTCTCTCCTAATGCTTGGTTTAGACATGGATATATCATGCAACACTAAGTAAATAAAGGGGGGTATAAGAATGATTTTCCTCTTAAAAAACTGAAGAAAAAAAAAAAAAAAAGAAGGGAGCAAGAGAAGAGAGGAAGACCAGGAAAAGCCTCCTGCCTGTGGCAGCCATCCTCCAAGGTGGCTCCCGGTGAGCCTCACCTCCTCGTGTATGCTCTTGTGTAGTTCCGTCCAACATAGAATACAGAGGACTTCCAAAACTGGGTGATAAAAACTGGGTAATAAAAGGCATTTCAGCTTTTACCTTGTTTTCTTGGGTCACTTGCTCTAAGGCAGGGTTTCTCAGCCTCAGCACTATTGACATTTTGGGCCTGATAACTCATGTTGTAGGGGGCTGTCATGTGCAGTGTTGGATGTTTAGAAGCATCCCTTGTCCCTACTTACCAGATGCCAATAACACTTTCCATTTGGGAAAACCAAAAATATCTCCAGACATTGCCAAATGCCCCTTAGAAAGCAAAATCACCCCCAGTTGAGAACCACTGCTCTAAGGGAAGCCAGCTACTGTGTCCTGCAGACATTCATGCAACTTGCCAGCCATGTAAGCTTCCTTGGAGTGGATCCTCCAGCACAGTCAAGCCTTCAGATGACTCCCATCCCTGCTGGCCCTAACTGCAACCTCATGAGAGATCCTGAGTTAGATCCATCCAACCAAGCTGCTCCCAAATCCCTGCCTCACAGAAACCATGATAAGTAATAACTGTCATTGTTGTTATAAGCCACTTGATTTGTTGTGCAGCAGTAGATAACAACTAATAGCTGGACCTGTAGCAGCCATCTTCCTAACCATCACCAGGTTAGGATGGGCTTGAGGAAAAAAGCAGACTATGAAAAGCACTTGGATCCTTAATCACATCATTGAGCCACTAAATTAATCCAGGAACAACCTCTGAACTTCTTTTTATGTGACATAAGCTTTTCTCTCTTTATTTAAGCTCTCTTTAGTTGCATATTTTGTTATGTGCGACCAAACACTTCCTGTTATGGAAAATAAAAATGAGAACTTTTAATAAGTTTTATTGCTGATTCATAAAGTAAAATGATAATCTAAAACTAAAATAATCTTATCACCATGATCGAGGGAAAGGAGAGAGAGAAAAGCATGTTAAGATTTTTGTCTTATTTGGAGATGTATATATATACTTTCTCTAAACACAGAAAAAATGTAAGTCAGTTATGCAAGATAAATATGTGTCACCATATAGGCAAATATAAATTAGACGTGTAAGTTATAAACTACTTGAATAGAAAAAAAAGGAACAAGGATAACTCGATGAATTCAAGTTAAATAAGAAAAGAAAAAATATAAACCAGAATACGTAGTGTAAAGGACATGTTTGTGGAGTGGTGGGGCCCACTCAGCATCCATTCTGCTTTTGTATCCTGCAGTAGGTAGACTAATGCCCTCCCCCTGCCAAAGATGTTCATGTTCCACTCCCCAGAACCTGTATGTTACCTTACATGGCAAGAAGGTCCTTGCATGTGTGCTTAAATTAAGGAATTTGAGATGGGGAGATTATCCCGAGCTAAGCAAAGTGGGCCCAATATAATCACAGAGGTCTTTAACAGTGAAAGAGGGAGGCGGAAGAGGAATCAAAATTAGAGGAAGAGATGAAATGGAAGAAAGACACAGAGAAATGCAACATCGCTGGCTTTGAAAATGAAGGAAGGGGGCCAGAAGCCAAGGAATATGGGCAGAGGCTCTAGAAGCTGGAAAGGCAAAGAAGTGGGTTCCCCTCTAGAGCCATCAGAAAGGAATGTGGCCCTGCAGACACCATAATTTTAGCCCAGTAAGACCCCTTTTGACTTCATACCTCCAGACTGTAAGATAATAAATTTGTGCTGTTTAAAGCCACTAAGTTTGTGGTAATTTGCCACAGCTGTGATTTAAAAAAAAAAAAAAAAAAACTAATTCAACTTCCTGTATCCATATTTCCTTTTGAATAATTGTCTCTTTCCCCTTGGTTACAGATATTGGAGCTGTTCCTTGGGTTTTCTGCCCATTGGTATCCAAAGGGTGATAGGTGTCTGAAATCAGAACAGTAGAAGGCCCCTTCACAGAAACATGGAAGTTGAGAAGAATGGCAACAGACTGAAAATGGTTAGTGACCATTCATTCCAATTGTGGTGCCCTACCCATAAGGTGTTTTACTAGAGTCCTTTCCTCCTTCCTGTTTCTCAGAAGTTGCCTTTTTCCAATCCATTTCCAAGCGTGGTCTCTGTGCTAGTTATCTATTGCTGTGTAACAAACCACCTAAAAACTTAGTGAATAAAACAAGTTCTTCCTTTTGCTCACGCATCTGTAATCTGGGCAGGGTTTGATGGGAAAGTTTCATTTGCTCCACAGAGCATCAGCTACGGCTGGAGAACCCATTTCTGAAATGGCTCACTCATGTACCTAGCAGATTTGGTCCTGGGCTATGCACTGAGGCCACCAAGGCTGGTGGCTGGAAGGTTTGGTTCCTCTCCACGTTGGTCTCTCCGTGGGCTGTTGAGGCTTCTTTATGGCATCGTGGCTGAGTTACAAGAACAAGCATCCCATGAGAACCAGACAGAAGCTCTAGCACCTCGCGGCATGACTGCCTAGCATCAGCAGTCATGTGACTTCATTTCCACCATTGTCACAAATCTACGCAGATTCAAGAGGAAGACACAAACATCCCGCCTTTTGATGGGAGAAGTGTCTAAGTCACATTGTAGAAAAGCATGCAGGACAGAAGAAATTGTTGCGGTAATTTTGGAAACTAAAGCCTAGCACATCCTTCCAGTCATACAATCAATTTTCTGACCTCAGTATCTTTGCCTTTTGTTCATGTTAACCAGAGTTGGTTTATGCTGTTGCTTTCAACCAAAGAATAATGTATCAGGTGTAAACACAAACATATCACAATAAGAATAAATATTTAAATTGCCTTATTAGAATCAGAGTGTGTAAAAGCAAAGCAAAACAACACCAATAACCCAAGAATACACAAATCTGCCATAGGGAATTGATAAAATGTGACCAGGCTACAAGGCACAACGTTTCATAATTTCCAAAAGGCAACAGTTATGGATACCACATTCTCAGAGCACATTACTAAGAGATATCAATATTCGTGTCACAGATTTATCTAAATAGATTCACAATTCTTGGACCTTCTTCACTAGAATCACTTTTATCTCTCCGGGCAGTAAACTTACTCCTAGGAATCCAATCAGAAATTTATCATCAACTTAAACAGCTCTGCCGTAGAGAATAAAACTCCAACTTCCTATTGTCCAACTACACACCCTATCCTTTGAGCTTCCTGGTAACCTTTGCTAATATTACCACTAATTTAGCCTCACAGAAACCCCATATCTGCCCTTTGGTGGCATTCCTTCTTCTTTTCTAGTTGGTTTTCTCTCTTACCCTTTCTTCTTTCCCTTTCCGTGATGGACCTCAAAGTGTTTAGGAGGCTGAAATTCCATATACTGTGTTCCATATAGTATGATCTGAGGTGAAAAGCATGGTCCCTGGAGTTGAACTGCCTGAGATCAAATCCCAAAAGAAAAAAGAAAAATAATACAGTTGTTTTATAGTTCTCATTTCTTGTTCCAGATAGATAGATAGATTTTTTTTAACCTAGTTACCTCAGAATAATAATGCCAAGTGACTATATCTTTTTTGTATTAAATGGGTTCAGAGCAATTTTCCTAATTATCTAGCACCTTTTAATCTAAAAGACAAACACAACACTTGATCTAAAATACCAGTATTACACTTTCCCCAAATACAGAAAACTATTTTTACTAAAAATTTGGCAAGCCCTTTCAAAACAGCATTTTCTGTTTTCATTTTTTGAGAAATTTCTGGCAACAAACATGTATAGAAATTTTAATGCAGCTGTAAGCTTTCAATATTTACTGTAAAAGTTTGTTTATAATTTTTTTGGAAGTGCTTGATCTTCTTAAATCTTAAAGCAGTTTTAAGCTGAATTATATTCTAGCCAAATAATGGAGTTTCCAGCTTGATTTTTCCTTAATATTTTTAGGACCTAACCTAGTGTCTTGCAACAGTTAGCATTCCATACATGTCTGGTCAATGACCAAACATACTTTAATAGAAATGATAAAAGGACATCTATTCTGACCACCAGGGCCTGTCTGGACCATGTCAAAAGCCTGTGGTATGTTGCTTCCTGCTGGCTATCTCAATTAGTTCCCACTTTTTCTACAGAACTTTTCTATAGAACTGTATCCTGTTTAATTTTAGATTCTAAGCCTCTCTTACCCCACCATACACAAAATAATTTTCAGTTTTTTAGTTCATGTCCATATATTTGAATGGTGTAGGCCCACAGGTTCGCCCGGAGCTGGGAGAGGGGAGAAGAAGCCCAGCTGGATCTTTACATGAAGTCATAAGGTAAATGTCTATAAACGTTCCTATCAGACTTTTAAAGCTGGAAGGAGCCTTTGAGATAACGAGTCCAACCCTCTCATTTTATAGATAAGGAAACCAAGGTCCAGAGACGGTATGTGACTTGCTCAATGTCACAGAGTTAACACAGGAAAAAGCTTTGGGAACTAAAGGCTTTGTGTTAAAAAAAAAAAAAAAAAAAAGGCTGTATTTACTGTTATTGTTTTCCCTGAGATTCCAATCCACTGTTCCTTCTACTATACCATATTGCACCCCAGATACCATCCACTTGTGCTGTGTTTTTTATCTAAAAGAAACTGTAAAGTACACAACTAATCATATTACCCTTAATGTGTGGGCTGCCTGAGATCTCCAAGCTAAAGGAGTGGGTGTGCCATGCCTGGTATTGCCTCTAGTGGGGGGAGAAGTGCCAAAAATGGAGCCCAGAAGTTTGCTCAAGTGGGTTCTTTAAGGCAGAGAAACCAGGAGACAAAACAAGGAATGAGGAATTGTTTTGGTCACTTGGCCAAAGAAGGCAGAGGCCAAACCTCTCTAGAGATTTAATAGAGATTTAATCTAATAGAGATTCTCTAATTTAAAATTTTAATTTTTTCTATTAAAATAGAAATCTCTAATTTAATAGAGATTCATGCAATTACATGGATGACTTGTGTGGTCTATACTGGAATATGTGTTATCTCTCTTATAACACTTAAGATACTATATTGTGTTTTGTTGGTTTTCTTTTCCACCATTCAGCTGTTGAACACAAGCAACTTTTCTTGTTCAGCTCTATTTCTCTAGTACCTAGCATAATGCCTGCAATAAAGTGGTGCTTATAAGGTTAATCAGTAAATCAGTGTAAAGAAGTAGCTGATAAAGATGGACAGAACTGGCCCTTTGAATACAGAAAAATTTGGACAAGTCTTTTGAGCCCTTTAGGTGTCAACATTTTTATATTTGTTAGATTTTACGTGACTAGTTGACTCTGAGAACAAACCAAGAGTCCTACGACTGTGTCAAAAGCTGATAATAAAAATCAGTTGTGGATCCACCTTTCGCATCTATTCACAAAGAGTATAGATTCCTTCACTTAATATATCTATTCATCAAAAACGTGTATTGAATACAGGGATCATCAAAATGGTCCCTGCTTTTATAATTTAGGCATTGTTTCTAAAACCGTGGTCCATGGGCACTTGTATCAAAAAGAGAAGTAGGGCTTAATTAACATGTAGATTCCCAGAATATTGAGGGAGCAAGGCTCAGGAATCTTCACTTTTAAACAAGCACCGTCCCAGGTGATTTTTTTTCCCATTCCCAAATATTTATTGAGCATCTTTGATGGGTAAGGTCTTTGCTTAGACCAAAGGAATAATGAGTATTGATTATACCTCTGTAAGTATCTTAGTCTGTTTGGGCTGCTATAACAAAATACCATAGATTAGTTGGCTTATAAAAATGGAAATTTATTTCTGACAGTTTTAGAGTCTGGAAAGTCCAAGATCCAAGTGCTGGCAGAGTCAGGGTCTGCTTCCTCACAGAGAGCCATCTTCTCATTTGTGTCCTCAAATGGCAGAAAGGGCAAGCTAGCTTTCTGGGGTCTTGTCTATAAAAGGCACTAATCTCAATCATGAGAGCTCTGCCCTTATGACTTAATCACCTCCCAAAGATCCCATCACCTTGCAGATTAGGGTTTCAACATAGGAATCTTTGGGGCGGTAAACCCAAACATTCAGCCCATATCAACATGAGACAAAATCCAACTTCAAAATGAACATAATGAAACTTAGGTTAAATGTACAGATGTCAGAAAAGCTGAGAGGGGTGGAAGGAATTCAGGACAGACTCCAGTTTATGAAGAAAAGAAATAGTATCCTAAAGGTGGTTGGACAGAGGTTCTAGACATTTATAGATGCTGTTAGTGATCTCTCAGTGAAAATGGCCCAGAAAAGTTGCATAGAGTTCTTTACAACTTCTAGTATATACATCACCAGCTTCTACAGTCAACAGTATATCACCATAGTTACTTATCTCTCTGCCCCTCTCCCATGCTTTTTTCTTCTTTGCTAAAATATTTTAAAACAAATCTTTGACATTGTTTCATTTCACCTCTAAATATTTCAATATGTATCTCAAAAAAAAGTGGGGGGGATTTGAGTGTGGGTAGAACTTAGTGATGTGCTTCCAAAGCATAAGATATGAAAGGGGGCAACAGTAACTTTACAGCAGAGAAATTTAGCAAACAGGAAACACTGCCTTGGCCAAGTAATCAAGGTTAACATGATCAGTGATAAGTCTTATTGATAGAATGCACACCTGACAAGATATAATGAGAAAGGCACTAGTAAAATTTTAATAAAGTGTGTTGTTTAGTTAATAGTAATGTGCGGATATTCGTTCTTTAGTTGTGATAAAGGTATCAGAATAATATAAGATGTTCACAATAGGAGAAACTTGGTATGGGGTATATAGGAACTATGTACTATCTTTACAACTTTTTAGTAGATCTAAAACTATTGTAAAATTTTAAGTTTATTATAAAAAAGGGGGAGGAGTATAGCAAATTGAATAACCTAGAAGAAATTGATAAATTCCTAGAAACATACAAGATTAATTCATGAAGAAGAAAATCTGAAGAGATCAATATGAGTAAGGAGATTGAGTCCCTAATCAAAAACCTCCCAACAAAGAAAAGTCCAGGGCCCAATTATTTCACTGGTGAATTCTACCAAACCTTTAAGGAAGAATTAATAGCAGTCCTTTTCAAACCCTTCCAAAAAACTGAGGGGAGAACACTCAAACTCATTTTACATCATTACTCTGATTCCAAAGCCAGATAAGGGCACCACTAGAAAAGAAAACTACAGACCAATATTCTTGACATATATAAATGCAAAAGTTCAGTTTGCTGGTATTAGCAAACCAAACTCAATGGCACATTGAAACAATCATACCATCATACCATGATCAAGTGAGATTTACCCCTGGAATGCAAAGATGGTTCAACATACCCAAATCAATAAATGTGATACACGGGATTTCCCTGGTGGCGCAGTGGATAAGACTCCACACTCCCAATGCAGGGGGCCCGGGTTAGATCCCTGTTCAGGGAACTAGATCCCACATGCATGCCACAACTAAGGAGCCTGCATGCTGCAACTAAGGAGCTGGTGAGCTGCAACTACGGAGCCTGCCTGCCGCAACTAAGACCCGGCGCAACCAAATAAATAGTAAAAATTTTTTTAAAAATAAAAATAAAAAATAAAATAAATGTGATACACAACATTAACAAAATGAAGGATAAAAATCATATGATCATCTCAATAGATGAAGAAAAAGCACTTGACAAAATACAACATTTTTTGTGTATGTGTGTTACACAGGCCTCTCACTGTTGTGGCCTCTCCCGTCGCGGAGCACAGGCTCCGTACGCGCAGGCTCAGCGGCCATGGCTCACAGGCCCAGCCGCTCCATGGCATGTGGGATCTTCCCGGACCGGGGCACGAACCCATGTCCCCTGCATCGGCAGGTGGACTCTCAACCACTGCGCCACCAGGGAAGCCCCAACATTCTTTTATGATAAAAACTCTCAACAAATTAGGTATAGAAGGAACATACGCCAACATAATAAATGCCAAATATGGCAAGCCCACAGTTAACATCATAGTCAACAGTGAATATTTGAAAACTTTTCCTCTAAGATCAGGATCAGGACAAGTGTGCCCACTCTTACCACTCCTATTCAACATAGTACAAAGCAGTTAGGCAAGAAAAAGAAATAGAAGGCATCCAAATCTAAAAAGGAAGAAGCAAAATTGTCTCTGTTTGAAGATGATATAATGTTATATAGAGAAAATCCTAAGGACTCCACCAAAGAACGTGTTAGAACTAATCAACAAATTCAGTAAAATTGCAGGATACAAAAATTGTAGGATAAAAAATGAACATACAGAAATCAATTGTGTTTCTAGCACTGATACCTGAAAATATCTGAAAAAGAAATAAAATGACCCCATTTACAATAGCGTCAAAAACAAAAATACTTAGAAATAAGTTTAACCAAGGAGATGAAAGATCTGAATACTGAACACTATTGACTTTAATGAAAGAAATTGAAGAAGACACAACTAAATGGAAAGATATCCTGTGTTCATGCATCAGAAGAATTAATATTGGTAAAATGTCCATACTACTCAAAGTCATCTATAGGTTCATTGCAACCCCCATCAAAATTCCAATGACATTTTTTATAGAAAGTGAAAATAAAATCCTAAAATTTAAATGGAACAACAAAAGACCCTGAATAGCCAAAACAGTCTTGAGAAAGAACAAAGCTGGAGGCATCACACTTCCTGATTCCAAACTACGTTACTAAGCTTTATTAATTAAAACGGTAGGTACTCTCATAAAAACAGGCACACAGACCTATGAAACAGAATCGAGAATGGGAAAATGATAGTCTTTTCAATAAGTGATGCTGGGAAAACTGGATATCACATGCAAAAGAATGAAATTGGACCCTATCCTATACTACTCACAAAAATTAACTCAAAATGAATTAAAGACTTAAACATAGGCCTGAAATCATAAAACTCCTAGGAAAAAAATATAGAGAAAAAGCTCCTTGGCATTGATCTTGGCAATGATTTTTGGATATAACATCATAAGCACAAGCAAAAAGAGTGAAAATAAACAAATAGGACTACATCACACTAAAAAGCTTCTGCACAGCAAAGGAAATGATCAACAAAATGAAAAGCAACTTATGGAGTGGGAGAAAATATTTGCAAAATATCTATCTGATAAGGGGTTAATATCCAAAATACTGGGTTGGCCGAAAAGTTCATTTGGGTTTTTCCATGAGATGTTATGGAATGAACGAAATTTTTGGCCAACCCAATATATAAGAAACTCACGCAACTCAATAGCAAAAAACAAAACAAAACAAAAAATAACAATGTGATTAAAGGAAATGAAATTTCTGCACTTCTGTGTTCATTGCACAATAACCAAGATACAGAAACAACCTAAGTGTCCATCTTCAGATGAATGGATAAAGAAAAATGGAGTATCATTCAGCCATAAGAAAGAAGGGAATCCTGTCTTGTGACAACATGGATGGGCCTTGAGGGCATTATGCTAAGTGAAACATGTCAGATAGAGAAAGACGAACGCTATATGATCTCACGTATGTGTGGAATCTAAAAAAGGCAAACTCACAGAAACAGAGAGTAGAATGATGGTTGCCACGGGCTATGGGGTGAGGAAATGGGGAGATGCTGGTCAAAGGGTACAAACTTCCAGTTATAAAATGAATAAGTTCTGGGGATCTAATGTACAAAATGGTGACTATAACAATACTGTGTTATATACTTGAAAGTTGTTAATAGAGTAAATCTTAAAGGTTCTCACCACACACACACAAAAAGGTAATTTTAAGAGATGACGGAGGTTTTAACTAACCTTTTGTGGTAGTCATTTCACAATATAAACTTATGTATCAAATCATCACATTGTATACTTTAAACTTACACAATGATATATATCTATTATATCACAATAAAGCTGGAAAATAATAAAATAGAAATTAATCAAAATAAAAAGTAAAATATGTAATTCCAATCTCTTGTGATTTTTCTCATTCTCATTTTAAATTTACAGTAACTTTTGGGAACAAACATCTGTTCCTTTCAATAAATACTTACAAAAATCTTAGTTTAAAAAAAAGACAGGGGGGGCTTCCCTGGTGGCGCAGTGGTTGAGAGTCCACCTGCCGATGCAGGGGACGCGGGTTTGTGCCCCGGTCCGGGAAGATCCCACATGCCGCCGGAGCGGCTGGGCCCGTGGGCCATGGCCGCTGGGCCTGCGCGTCCGGAGCCTGTGCTCCGCAACGGGAGAGGCCACAACAGTGAGAGGCCCGTGTACCGCCAAAAAAA
>NW_020185321.1:9436390-9469051 GCF_003031525.2 Neophocaena asiaeorientalis asiaeorientalis
TGCTCCGCAACGGGGGAGGCCACAAAAGTGGGAGGCCCGGGTCCCCCAAAAAAAAAAAAAAAAAAAAAAAAAAAGGCAGGGGAAGAACAACAATGCCACTAATCACATCAGAAAGAAAACTTGTCTCAAACCAGGTCAGAGACAGACATATTTGCATAATGTAATTCATAGCCACCTTCTGCAAAAATACTTACATTCATGATAAAATTCTTAAGCACTTTTCTGATGGACTTTAATGAAATTAAAACTTGTTCTGGAAATAGTTACTGACCCATCCAGCTGGCTGCTAGTTAAAGGTCCAGTGAACTTTAGTTTTTCTTTTTAATTTGTTCTGTATTGAATATATTATCAATCTCTTTTTCTATAAAATAAGAGTGAATCATTGAATGAACTAGGTAGGACCTTTTTCCTTGAATGGTGGCAACATTTTATGGTAATAAATTGTTTGAAAATTAATTCATTAATTGAAAATTAATTAAATTATTTGAAAAGTTTTCTTGAATAGCACCTAACAAAAATAACAGTCTCTAATATCATCTAATACCCAGTCATATTTGTATGATTTTCAGATGATTCTTAATCTCACTAATGTTTGGGAATCACGGGCCCCTGTTTGACAGACTGGAAGAGCTGATAACAACCTCTGGCTTTCTTTGTAAAAGAAACAGCAGAGTCCATGATCAAGGTATGACACCGGAGTCCACAGGTTCTGGACTTTTCTTACATTTTGGATGCTTTTGATAATTTGAAGCTATGGACCATCTCCCTAGAAAAATGCACATCTGCACACATCTAAACATTTTCAGGGGAGTTCACACGGCTCTTGAGCTCATCCAAGGGGTCTCAGACCTGGTTAAGAACACATGCTTTAAATGTTGCCTACTGGTTTGTCACCCTGCTGCTCTCACTACAACAGGATGTGCACATTACTATATTTCCTTGCCAGAGGACACTGAGCTACTGGCAAGGCCTCCAAATTCGACTGACAATACAATCTGTAATCACATGATAGAGTAGAAAATGCCATCGATTTGGTAGCAGAAGACCCAGATTCTCCAAGTTGCTCTTTAATACTTCGAGCGAATCACTTTAGGGAGACAAAGATAGGTCAAGTTTAAGCCTAGGAACTTATAGTGCAAGGAACTCTACAATATTATCATTTCCATTTTACAAATTGGAAACCGAGAATTAGAGAGTTAAATAATGCACCCAAAGAAATATTCAGCTTGTATCTATTTAGTCAGGTTTCAACATGAGGCTTGTCTGAATTTAAAACTCACATTTTTTCCCCAAATTACGCTGGTGGTCTTCAAACTGTGCACGAGAGAACCTCCTGGGTATGGTTGGCCCTAGCAGTGTGGGGTGAGGGATACCTTCGGCCCATTGGTTATATATATATGATTTCTTAATTAGAATTTGCTAGGCTGCCAAAATATTTGGAAACCACTTCATTTCACTCTACTGTTCAATCCCAAAATCTGTAAAAGAGGCATAATGTTAATATCTATTTTACTACGAGGGATAAGTAAGAAGATCCATGCGAAACTGCTGTGTAAACGTCTAGGCATTGTCCAGATGGGAAATATTAGTGCAATTACTCTACTACAATGAAGTAGAGAGTTTTTCTCCTTAAAAATATTTACTACAATCAACCTGCAACCTTGGTGGCATGTTTCATGCACCTGGAAAGCATGATAGCTTTCAAATGCTTTGGAGGCACTAGCTTAGATTTGAAATCTGTATGTAAAGGGTGATGTCTCTATACATTTTTGAATGTCTAATTATTAATACACTATTAACTGCATAATGAGATTTTAAACTACCATGAATACATCTCAAATGTCTTTGAACTGACCTACATTCCATTTAAAATCTTTTTTAAAAGGTTATTTAGAATTTCTGAATACTTTCACATGATTGTGGGTTTATCATAATTTAAAAATATTATTATAACTTTCATTGGGACTGAACCTTAATATCTGGGATTTCGAGACTGGCCCTATCTGCTACTCATTTACCTGGTGACTTGGTGAAAACACGTCAGACCGCACTGTGATGGCTGTAACAGGAGAATGGCCTCCAGAAGTCTGTTGAAACATTTAAAGCCCAGGCATCCAAAATCAAAGGAGAAATCTACCACGTTATTGCTGAGCTAACTTGTGGGTAGAAGTCACATCTTCCATAAATGAGATATATATGCTCCCTTTTCCAAGATTTTTTTTTTTGGACACACGGTGACAAAAACAACTACAAAAAGAAAATTCCCCTTGTATGTTTTACACTTCAAAACGATTATCAATTTCATAACTGAGTCATCGAAACTTCCTGAGTCTTGCTTTTTTAAGTGAAAAGACCAATTGCTAACCTATTTTCTTTTCCACTTCACCATCTACCGCAAAATCAACAACTCAGAAATAGTCTTTGGTGAAACTGCAAAGTAGGCAAGGTTCTTTCTTCTATGACTTTCTTCTCCCTTCCTCTCCTTGTCTCCCACCTCGTGGAACTCCCAGCTCCTCCCAGGTATTCTGAGCCTGTGGACTTGTAGGACATTTTGCTCCCCAAGGCTACTCTTCCTTAAAGTATACAGAGCCAAAATTACCCTTTCCTTCCTTTTCTGACAATGCCAACCCCCATCTTTTACTGCTCCTTACCTCAACTGACTGCTGCAGTCTGCCCTTTCATTTATTTCTAATTCACTCCTGACTACATTCCCCAGCTTCTGGTCCCAGCGCTTTCCTGCCTTCCAGCCTCACCACACACAGTCACCTGGCAGTCTGTGGAGGAGGCAGCTGGCTTCCACCACTCACAATGTGTTCTATGTAAGTGAAGGCCCTGCACGGGGAACACAGTGTGAACGAAGCCCAGAGGTATGCAAAGTCACTGTCCCGGATGAGGCCATTCAAAGGAAAGCCCACAGCTGAACTCCAGTCCTCCTCAAGATTCACCTTCATTTCTGCCTCCTCCTTGGCATCCTCCTTTCCTTGTAAAGCGCACGATGCGGATTTAGATAGACCTGGGTTTGGATGGTGACACCACCACTTCCTAGCTGTACAACCTTTGGAAAGTTACTTTAAATCTTCTAAGTATTCGTTTTTGGTTTTTTTTAAATTTATTTTATTGAAGTATACATAGAGTATATGTTGTGTTAATTTCTGCTGTACAGCAAAGTGATTCAGTTATACATATGTATACATTCTTTTTCATACTGTTTTCCATAATGGTTTATCACAAGATACTGAGTATAGTTCCCTGTGCTATATGGTAGGACCTTCTTGTTTATCCATTCTCTATATAACCATTTGCATCTGCTCACCCCAAACTCCCAACCCTTCCCTCCCCTACCCCTCTCCCCCTTGGCAACCACAAGTCTGTTCTCTATGTCTGTGAGTCTGTTTCTGTTTCATAGATAAGTTCATTTGTGTCATATTTTAGATTCCACATATAAGTGATATATGGTAATTGTCTTTCTCTTTTTAATTTACCTAAGTATTGATTTTTTGATTTAGAAAAATGGGATAATAATAACACTTACCTCTGGTGTTATCATGTGGACTAAATGAAATAATGTCTGTCTGAGTGCTGGCCCAGGGGCAGGCTTGGTAAAAGTTACTTGTTGATATATGTCTTAAGTATAAGGCCGAAGTTCCACCTGTTAAGTCCAGAACTGTTTAGAAATTATCTTTATATTCCCCTTAGTTCTCCACACTAATTTAAATTTTTCTCCATACTTCTTTGAACACATTTTATCATATTGATAGTTGGAATTCAATTAAAGCAGTCCTTGATACCTTAAATGATCGAATTATTAACACAGATGATCTTGCTCTAAGGTTCTGTGCCCACTCTCTACTGTATTTCAGCCTTTGTATCTCTTATCCTATTCTCTTTTCACCCAGTATTCTTTATCAATAATAATAATAATAATAATTACCAATTACTAAATTTGTTTCGTGTCAGATACCTTATTAAGTTGCTCAGTTGAATCTCCACAGGAGTTTGGCATTATTATTTCCTCAGCTGAGGAAACTGAGGGCAGGAGCTTTCAAATAAAACGCCCAAGATTTCAAAACTCGTAGTGTTGGATCCAGGGATGCCTTATTCTAAAACCCATTCCTACCTCTTGCCCCAGGCAACCACTAACCTACTTTTTGTCTCTAGCCACAAATCTTTGTGCATGATACTGTGAATTTACCTATTCTGGACATTTCATATTAATGGAATCATACAGTATGTAGACCTTTGGTAACTGGCCTCTTTCACTTAGCATCACATTTTCAAGGTCTAGCCTTGTTGTAGCATGTATCAGTACCTCCTTACGTTTATGGCTGAATAATATTCCATTGTATAGATACGCTACATTTTGTTTATCCAATTATCGGATGATGGACATTAAGGTTGTTTCCATTTTGCCTATTATGAATAATGCTGCTGTGAACATTTGTGTAAAAAGCTTTCATGTGAGGATATGTTTTCAGTCCTCTTACTAGAAATGGAATTGCTGGGTGGCCATGTTGGAAGTGTAAGTTTAAGTTGAGAAACTGCCAACCTCTTTTCTAAAGTGGCTGTATCATTTTGCATTCCCACCAGCAATATATGAGGGTTCCAGTTTGCTCACATTCTTATCAACACTTGTTATTGTCCATTTCTTTCATTATAGCCATCTTATACATTCCAAATTTAATATAACATTTAAAATATTAACTTGCAACTTGATGAAGGAGCCTGATCAGGGTCACACAAATCTGAAATTAAACGCGCTTGGGATTGAAGTCTAAGCGAGACCCCTCTGGACGTCTGGGCTCTTAGCCTAGGGAAGGGTGGCGAAGCTTCTTCCTGACAATCCTGTCACATGAAACTGGAGAGTCATTTCCACATGCCATGACAGTTTCTCTGCAAGGTGTCTGTCACTTTTGAAAGTTGCATTACCTCTTCCAGGCCATCAGGACACCACTCAGGGAATAACTTAGGCACCACATAAAACTAAGCGATGCATATCTGATTCACCCTTGTATCACACAGAACAGAACAGGGTCAGGCACATAGTAGGTGCTCAGTAAATATTTAGTTATGGAATAAATGGAGAATAGATCCAAAAATAAATAAATAATTAAAATATTAATTTGCTTTTCTGCACTAGCTGGAAACAAAAGCTTTGTCCTTGTTGTAGGTGTCTGTGTTTGCTTTTGTTTTTATTTATTTATTTATTTTAATTTATTTACTTATTTATTTTTGGCTGCATTGGGTCTTCATTGCTACACGTGGGCTTTCTCTAGTTGCGGCGAGCGGGGGCTACTCTTTGTTGTGGCGCAGGTTTCTCATTGCGGTGGCTTCTCTTGTTGCGGAGCACGGGCTCTAGGCATATGGGCTTCAGTAGTTGTGGCACGCGGGCTCAGTAGCTGTGGCTCACAGGCTGTAGAACACAGGCTCAGTAGTTGTGGCTCACGGGCTTAGTTGCTCTGCAGCATGTGGGATCTTCCCTGACGAGGGATGGAACCCATGTCCCATGCATTGGCAGGCGGATTCTAACCACTGTGCCACCAGGGAAATCCTGGTTTTGTCTTTAAATGAAGAGATTTAAGTACAAGAGTAATATGTACAGACACTTGTGCTCTCTGAACCACACGCCCTCAGCCCACTCGACTTCAGGGCAACTGAGTTGGCCAGTTCCATGTACGTATTTCCTGTGCCCACCTTGAGTGTACACGCCTTGCAGGATCTGTTTTGAGCCTCAGGGCTTTTTCCACAGCCACAGAAGCTGCTGAGTCAGATCCTAGAGCCCAGAAGTGCAAGGGAGGGAGAGAGTAAGAGGGTGGAAACTTCAGTCCATAGGGCTGGAAGTTGATGGACAAACTCTCCAGCCTCCCGTGCCCTGATGGGACAATTCCAGGGCATGGTCTACTCGGTCCTTAGAAACGCTCAGCAGTAGTGAGCCACAGTTGCTCACAGCAGAAACCAACTCCTTAACAAGCATTTAATTGGCGTTTCTTCTTTCCTGACTCCCACACTTCTGCTTCCCAGGATCACCTCACAAATAAGCTCCTTGCTCACAAGTCCTCATCCCAGTCTCTGGTTTCAGAGAAGCCCAAATTAATCAAAATTGTATAAATGAAAAATGGCTAAAAGTCAGCATTAACTGGTTGAAAAGTTAGAAACTATTTGTTTTGAAGAGTCCCTTGTTATTTTTCCACTGTGGATCTAATGTTTTACTCTTTTTTCCCCTACACAAAAATTGTATTTATGGGGCTTCCCTGGTGGCGCAGTGGTTGAGAGTCCGCCTGCCCATGCAGGAGACACAGGTTCGTGCCCCGGTCCGGGAGGATCCCACATGCCGTGGAGCGGCTGGGCCCGTGAGCCATGGCTGCTGGGCCTGTGCGTCCGGAGCCTGTGCTCCACAATAGGAGAGGCCACAACTGTGAGAGGCCCGCGTACTAAAAAAAAAAAAAATTGTATTTATGAAGTAATAATAAAAGTTATTGTTTGAAGGTCAAAGACAATCTGCTTTAAATACCAGTTTTTTTCCCACCAAGATAACATCATTTTGGCCAAAAAGCAAAGAAGACTGGAATTTTAACTAGCCCACTTAACCTTATTGTGGCTAAATACGTGCGGTGTTAGATTTGTTCAAAACAGTTCCCAAAATAGGATTATTACTACTGTATTCGTGATCAAATTGGCACATAGTACAGGGGTGGACTCCAGATGCTAGGAATTCCATGCTGGCAAGTAGTTCCCATGGAGGATTTTGCGGACTGGGGAGCGGGGCACTGCCCATCCTTACATCCTAGCTGCCTTCAGAGCTTGTTGCAGCCCTGTCACTAGCTGCCCTTGCTTTGACTTGTGATATCCCAGTTTGACTTGCTGGCCGTGAGCCTTTCACAACTCCCCTGCCTATGTTATCTCAAGCCTGCACTCTTCCCACTTAACCCAGCCTTGGCAGCTCTGTTCAGCTGTATCTCCACACGTACTTGTTATCCCTTGATACTCCATTCTGTCCAAACTGCCATCTCTGCTAAGCTGAGAAATGACGAGACTGAGACAGGCTAGAACAGTGGCATGCACTTAGAAGCCCTGGGTGCCAGGCCCAGCTCTCCCCTCCCTAGCCCTGAGACACTGGACCACTCAGAATCTCTCTTTGAACTCTATTTCCTTTTTTTTTTTTTTTTATAATTAAGATAATTTTTTAGAGCAGTTTTAGGCTTACAGGAAAATTGAGGAGAAAGTAGAGATTTCCTATATACCTTCTACCCTCACACATGCTAGCCTCTCCTATTATCAACATCCCCCATCAGAGTGGTACATTTATTACAACTGATGAATGTCCACTAACACATCATAATCACTCAAAGTCCATAGTTAACATTACAGGTCATCCTTGGTGTTGTCCACCCTATGGATTTGGACACATATATAATAATACATCCATCATTATGGTATCATACAGAGTAGTTTCACTGTCCTAGTATTTCATCTTAAATGTGGCAATAACGTGATTGATTGTGAATCCTCGCAGGCTCTGAGAAGATAAAAACTGCTTAACGAACAATAAGGCAAGGAAGTTCAGTGTAGTGTTGTTCTGAGAGTGAAAAATTAAAATTGGGCTTCATCTAAACATCTAAACACAGGAACCCAGTTAAATAAATTACGGTATAATCAACAGAATATTTGCATTCATTAAAAATTATGTTGCAGAATGGTTAAAGGTATCGGAAAATTAAGTGAAAAAAATTACAAACAATGTGTACGAGTAGAGGTTACCAAGCGCCGGGGAAAGGGAGGAATGGGAAGTCACTGTTGAATGTGTACAAAGTTTCTGTTTAGAATGATGAAAAGTTCTGGAAATGAACAGTAGTGATGGTTACGCTACATTGTAAATGTACTTGATGGCACTGAATTGTACACTTAGAAGTGGTTAAAATGGTAAATGTTATGTCATGTATATTTTACCACAATAAAAAAAAAATAAGGTAGCTGGAAAGTTGCAGGAAGTTCTTCGAAAGTCAAAAACAATTCTCATGCGAAGCTATGGTGGTTTCTTACAGTTTGCTACTGTTCTAATTATGAGGCGCATATAATTGGATGTTCCGTTAAATTATTTACTAAAATTTTCAGCACAAAGAAAAGTGTTTGGTTTAAAAATATATGCACGTACAGGATGACCCTATTCTTTAAATCTATCTTTATCTATGTCTATATATACTTATATCTCTATATATACACACTACATGCATACCTGCGTTTTCTAAATTTTCTGGGATGAGTATACATTGCTCCTACACCAAAACTTTGCTTACAAAAGAAGTATGAGGTATTGGGAATTCCCTGGAGGCCCAGTGGTTGGGACTCTGCGCTTTTACTGCCAAGGGCCCGGTTCGATCCCTGATAGGGGAACTAAGATCCCACAACCTGCATGGAGTGGCCAAAATTTTTTTTTAAAGTATGGGGTATTATATAAACCATAAGGACCTTCTATTATTAATATAAAGGTTTTGGCCTATCATAGTGCAGAGTATGCAATAGTTGCCAACAGTTTCAAGACAGTGGTTGACTTTGATCTGTAGGCAGAGAAAATTGTATATGCAAAGTTTGAAAAGTGATAGACCAGATAGCTCATTTGAGGCACTTAAATAAAGTCATTATGTTTGCTATACTACAAAGCTACAGTAATCAAGACAGAATGGTAATGGCAAAATACAGAAATACAGATCAATGGAACAGGATAGAAAGCCCAGAGATAAACCCACACACATATGGTCACCTTACCTTTGATAAAGGAGGCAATAGTATACAATGGAGAAAAGACAGCCTCTTCAATAAGTGGTGCTGGGAAAACTGGACAGCTACATGTAAAAGAATGAAATTAGAGCACTCCCTAACACTATACACAAAAATAAACTCAAAATGGATTAAAGACCTAAATGTAAGGCCAGACACTATAAAACTCTTAGAGGAAAACATAGGCAGAACACTCTATGACATAAATCACAGCAAGATCCTTTTTGACCCTCCTAGAGAAATGGAAATAAAAACAAAAATAAACAAATGGGACCTAATGAAACTTAAAAGCTTTTGCACAGCAAAGGAAACCATAAACGACGAAAAGACAACTCTCAGAATGGGAGAAAATATTTGCAAATGAAGCAACTGACAAAGGATTAAACTCCAAAATATACAGGCAGCTCATGCAGCTCAATATCAAAAAAACAAACAACCCAATCCAAAAATGGGCAGAAGACCTAAATAGACATTTCTCCAAAGAAGATATACAGATTGCCAACAAACACATGAAAGGATGCTCAACATCACTAATCATTAGAGAAAAAAAAACAAAAAGGGTTCTAAAGAACCTAGGGGCAGGACAGGAATAAAGATGCAGACGTAGAGAATGGACTTGAGGACACGGGGAAGGGGAAGGGTAAACTGGGACGAAGTGAGATAGTATCACGGACATATATACACTACCAAATGTAAAATAGATAGCTAGTGGAAAGCAGCCACATAGCAAAAGGAGATCAGCTTGGTGCTTTGTGACCACCTAGAGGGGTGGGATAGGGAGGGTGGGAGGGAGACGCAAGAGGGAGGGGATATGGGGATATATGTATATGTATAGCTGATTCACTTTGTTATACAGCAGAAACTAACACACCACTGTAAAGCAATTATACTCCAATAAAGATGTTAAAAATAAATAAATAAAGTCATTATGTTTGGAGCACTAAGTCTATGAGTGGGAGGTGTTGAGAGCAAGGGGCTTGAGGTGAGTCTGGAGAGGTAGACAGCTAACAAAGGGACAGGTGACCAAATTACGGTTTGGACTTTATCCTAAGGATACCAGAAAGCCATTAACGGGTTGTAAGCCAGTGATGTCATTAGATCTGCAGATTAGGAGGTTTATGGTGATTGCATCCTGTCAAATGGACTAGAGAGAAGCAAGAATGGAGACAGAGAGGTTGATTACAAGGCTGTTGGAGTCACACAGGCATGTGGATGGGGATGGTCACAGTGGGCGTCGAGTGTGTGAGCCTGAGACACTTCTAGAAAGTAGAATTCTTGTAGCACTTGGTATCAGTGGGATACTGAGAGTAAGACTGAGACCTATTTAGGTTGTCTCCTGGTTTTAGCCTTGGACAATCGAGAGGGGCTTGTGTCAGTCATCGAGATAGGAAGCAAGAAAGAGCTTGTTTGAGAGTGGGGGAAAGTAACAAGTTGACCCTGGGACCTGATGAGTTTGAGGTGCTTGTGCAATTGGAAATGCAGGAAATGGAAAACTCAGAAGAAGGATCAGAAGTCAGCAGCACATGGAGGGCAACTGAAGCCATAAGAGTAGATAAGATCGCCCAAGGAAAAGAGGTAGAGAAGAGGTTTTCGCTTTCCTTGGAAGTGAAGGAGTGAGAATCTGATGAACTCTACGAATGTTTTTTACCAGAAATATCTTCAAAGAGTTTGGCTGTTAAGAGGATGAAAGTAATCAGGCTGTAGTTGAGGGCTGTCATGGGATCAAGAAAGAGTTCTTTGTCAGCTGAGAGAGACATGGGCATATTCAGATAAAGGAGAAGCAAAGGAGTGATTAAAGAAACAGGAGAGAGGAGGAATTAGGAGAAGACCAAGTCCCTGGAAAGGGACAAAGAGACTCCATAACAGAGCAAAAGGCATGGGTCTTAGGCAGAAGTAGAAAGAACTTTCTAAAGGCAGGAAACTAGGAGTAAAGACTAGAATAGAATGCACCTGAATTTGTGGGTTGCATGCCTGGAAGTTGAAGGCTTTCTTTTCAGATAACTTCTCTGGACTCAGTGAGTAAGAGGTGATGTCATCTATAATGAGAGTGTGCAGAGGTCTGAGGTCTGTGAAATGGTCACTGCAGAGCTTAGGGGAGACATCACAGGATTTCTAGGCTGTGGAAGCCCAGCTGAATATGGGGACCAGGATTTATAGTGGCATCAATCTGGATGATTTTTCTGCAGCAAATCACAGGATCCTTGGTGCAAGTGAGAGGAAGGTAACAGTTCAATTCTTTGAAGGCTATAGATTTGCCAAGAGTTGAGAGTAAAGGATGGGGGGGAGGGCAAAGGAAATGAGGAGTCAAATAAGAATTAACCATAGGATGATGTACCAGTTGTCAAAGCTGTATAGAAAAAAAGTGAGGTCAGGGAGGAAATGGTGGAAGGAGAAAATGCAAATATCTAGGGATCGAAAGTACCAAAGTGTACAGCCAGCCAATTCCTGTGGTCCGTGGTTCATTTTTTAAAAAGACTTTTATTTTCATTTTTGTTATTTTTTTTTAAGTCACCAAGTGTCTTAAAGCAACTGTGCTATAGTTTGATCATGAAAACTTGACCAGAACACTGAAGCTAAGAGAAGCCATTTGAAATCAAATTCCTTGCCCCAACCTAATAGCAAAGACAACTGTATAATCATTCATTTCTCGGATATAGGACCAGAATTAATCAGTAAATTATATTTTCCTTTCCCAGACTCAAATACCAATATTGCTTTGTACAAGTAGTCTGTGGACTGGGTATTAGATAGTATTGGAGCTTTCTAAACATTCTTATAAGTATAATGGTATAGTTATGTAGGTCAAGATTCTTAATTTTAGGAGATGCTTGCTAAAGTATATGGAAGTGAACTGCCAGCATATATGCAACTTATTTTCAAAAGATTTTCCAAAAAATTGTGTAATAAAGCAAATATAGCAAAATGCTGTTTGATCTAAGTGATCCTTAATGGGGGAGGGGGAATGCTTTTACTTCCTAAGAAATGCTTGGCAATGTTTGGAGACATTTCTGGCTATCACAAGTTAGGGGTAATGGTGCTTACTGGCATCTAGTGGGTGGAAGCCAGGAATCCTGCTAAACAACCTACAATGCACAGGACAGCCTCTGACAACAAAAAATTATCTGTACGCAAATGTCCTAGTCTCGAGTCTGAGAAACCCTTTTCCAGGTAGTAGATATATGCATCAGTCCCCAACCTTTTTGGCACCAGGGACCGGTTTCGTGGAAGACAATTTTAGGCAGATGAATCTTCGCTCACTCACCGCCACTCACCTCCTGCTGTGCGGCCTGGTTCCTAACAGACCGCAGACCAGTACTGGTCCGAGACCCGCGGGTTGGGGACCCCTGGATATATGGATTATCATGGTGCAGGTGCTAATCTTTCAAATGTCCAAAATATTTTAGATTTTTATTTAAAGAAGTTTGAAATGAAAAATAATTGAGAAGAAAGGAAAATTGATCTTTTCTAAGGAGTCAACAATAAATTCTTTTTGATGATGGCAGAGCATAGTTTTGAGTGTGGTGATGTTCTTGGAAACCATGACATTTAGGTAGATGGCTGGAAACCATTCTTCACCTTTCTTCAGTTAATCAATCAAAATAGAGCATTGTCTTTATTCAGTGTTTTGAGTTTTTGCAAAATGTTTTAAAAGAGAAAAAGGAAGCAAAATTGAGAAGAATAGACATTTGTAGGTCACTTACTATGACCCAGGCATCGTGCTGACACTTTTGGTACATAATCCTGTCTGGCTTGGAGTCCGCTGACACAGATGCAAGTTGTAGTTGTATCACGCAATGACTCATTCATTTAATCATTTATTTCTCCATTCAACGAACATTTGTTAGATACTGACTGTGTTCCAGACACTATGCTAGGCCCTGGGGATACAGGAGTAAATAAAATATACTCCTTGATCTCAGAAAACAGTGTGAGGAGAAGGCCAGAGTTGGAGCTTGAGACAGGATTGCAGGGTGTTCCAGGCATGTGGGACAGCAAGAGGTAAAGCCTAGAGGTAAGAGAGAGAGGGTGGGATGCCTTAGAGGGATTCTCTAACAGTGAGCATGCTTCACCATCGCCTGGAGGGCTTGTTAAAGCATACATTGCCAGGCTCCACCCTTACAATGTCTAATTCAGTGCATCTGGGTGGGCCCCAAGAGTTTCATTTCTAACAAGTGCCGAAGTGATGCTGCTGGTTCAGGAACTGCACTTTGAGAACCACTGCCTTGGAGAAACTGCAGGTGTTTTGAGTAGAGTTGGAGCTGAAGAAATGATCGGGGGTTAGAATAGTGACCGTGCTGAGGAGTTTGGATTATATTATGAAGCCAACATGGAACTACTGAAGAGTTTTAACCACTGGAGCACTTTAGTGCTCAGTCTCTCTTCTTAGCCCGTATATTAGAGGTCTGTTATAGGAATTAGCTGTTATAGGAATTGGCTCACAAAATCGTGGAAGCCAGGAAGTCCTGAGATCTGCTATCACTTGGAGAACCAGGGAAGCCAGTGGTGTAATTCAGTCTAAGTCTGAAGTCCTGAGAATCGGGGGGCCCATCTGAGTCTGATATAGAGACTCAGATGTCTCAATCTGAGTCTCAACACCTGAAAACCAGGAATACTGAGTCCAGGGGTAAGAGTAGATGGCTGAGGCGTCTCGAGCAAAGAGAAGGAATTCACCCTTCCTCTACCTTGTTCTATTCAGGACCTCAACAGATTGGGTGATGCCTCCCTGCATTGGTGAGGACACTCTTTACTCAGTCTTTTGATTCAAATGCTAATCTCTTCTGAAGACAGGCTCATGGATATAACCAGAAATAATGTTTTACCAGCTCTCTGGGCATCCCTTACCCAGTGAGGTTTCATGTGCAGAATTAACCATCACAGCCCATATTTCTTCACCTTTAATGTAGGAGACTGATAACTATCACACTATCTATTACTCAGGAGTCCTTTGAGAATAAACCGAGCACTATTATGTATATAAATTTAAAACATTGTATAATATCAGGGATAAGTATTATAATGAACTCATTTATATTTGTCAATTATGCCTCAATAAAGCTGAAAAAAAAAAAACCCAACTCATTTAGAGCCAAATATATTGTCATTTTCCAGATAACAAAACTGAGAGGGCTTCCCTGGTGGTGCAGTGGTTGAGAGTCCGCCTGCCGATGCAGGGGACACGGGTTCGTGCCCCAGTCCGGGAAGATCCCACATGCCGCAGAGTGGCTGGGCCCGTGAGCCATGGCCGCTGAGCCTGCGCGTCCGGAGCCTGTGCTCCGCAACGGGAGAAGCCACAGCAGTGAGAGGCCCGCGCACCGCAAAAAAAACCCCCAAAACACTGAGGTACAGCAGGCAGAAATTGTACCAGCTGAAGCGGCCCAGGCCTGACTCCTGCACACTCTCCACTGCACCACCCTGCCCCTCCCTGCCCCTCCAGTTCAGAGGAAGTGTCTCCCAGGGTCAAAAAATCCCTCCTCTCCCAGTCGTCATCCCAACTTCCTCTTGACCACTGAGTGAAGTAGAGGACAAAGCTGATTGTCCCAGTTTGGAATCTTAGAGAATGACTCACTAAGAAACTAAGTATGTAAACTAGTTGAGCAAGGGCAGCTGGTAAAAGTGAGATCAAAGGATCAGGCTCATGAACTCCTGTTCCGCCTACTAGACCATGCGTGAGTCAGCCTCGGGGATGACTCTGCTGAGGCTGGCGCAGTCAGCAGTGCAAACCCAAAGAATGCGGCAGCTTCATTCTGGGGAACCTCTGTTAAGGAAAGTAAAATCATTGGGAGAATTGGCATCTTTTGCATCTGCCTATTGTGAGCGGCAAGAAACTTTGCTTTTTTCACATTTGCATATCACTTTACAGGTTAGATTTGCTTTTACTTTCACCTTCTCATTTAATCCTCATGGGCAGTATTTCTGTCCCATTTTACAAATGAGGTGTTCAATAGCTTACTCAGGATGACACACCCTGTAGGTCCTTAGATTCCAAACCTTCTGCACTGAACTCCACCAAATATTTATTTGAAAAAATTGTTTTCACCAAACATGGGGATTATATATGTATGTGTGTATGTGTGTGTGTTTTATATGATTTTATTTCCTCATTTTCTCTTGGCAATGCTACTTGTTTATTTCATCTTTTTTTTATTATTTGTCTTGATTTGTTTCCATTTAACCACCTATAACCTAATCAAAGAGGTTAGAAAGTATTTTTGGTGGAAATAATCCTTGAAATAGTAGGTTTTAGAACAATGGGAATTTGTGACTTGATGGAATGACTAAAAAATGTAGGTTCAATGGTGAAAACTCTGCTCAGTGAAAAGAACATTCAGTTGGCCACAGGATCTTATCTTGATTTTTTTTTTCTTTTTAATCAAGGAAACAAATTTCTGGAGCTTCTTGAAACATTTTTCACAAATAACACACGTAGGGACTTCTATGAGGGTAGTCACAGTGCTAAAGTAACAGGAGAGGCATAATCAGCTCCCTCTATAGCCACAATAATTTGCCTCAGTAAACTATAAAGATCTCAAGGTCGGGTAGAGACCAGAGTTCAGATTCAGTAAGCCACAGAAGCAGCAACTGGAGAGACTCATACCAGTGACCAAGGCCAGCAGTGAGAGAGGTCCATACCTCACTGATGCATTTTAAGCATTTCTTCCTCCCTTTCTGAATAACTTCTGGCATGCATGGAAGACCCCTGATGGTCCTCAATCTTTCCCCCCACAAAGATTATATATATTTGAACTTATGAAAACCTGGGCTTTACAGAGGGTCTGTGATTTTTAAATCCAGAATCAATTTTTTTTTTTTTTTTTTTTTTGCCAGGGGGCGTCATGTAGGATCTTAGTTCCCCGACAGGGGATCAAACTGGCACCCCCTGCAGTGGAAGCACGGAGTCTTAACTACTGGACCATCAGGGAAGTCCCCAGAATCCATTTGTTTTTTAAGAAAAGATTACTATTCTGCTTGGAACCATAACACTTTGATGCTGAGACAGAGTGTATAGATCATCCAGATGAAGACTGGATAATTTGCCCAATCACCCAGCCAAGTGGGACCCTGGTTTCCTGACTTCCTGATTTGGTGCTCTCACTATGGTTCTGAGAAAAATAAAAAAGACTCAAATAAGAAGAAAGCAAAATATTTAATGGCATGGTGGAAATGCTTACAATATATTGCTGTGTAAAGAAAGCACATACCGTGATATGCATCATGTGATTCTTTTGAGGGGAGAAAAAGAGAATGCCTGTGTGCTGGGTACAAAAAGGCTAGGGAGATGCTAGCAGGCCTGACATCTCTAGGTGGGGCAATTAGCAGGATTTGCTCCTTTCCTCCTTGAGTTTTTTTTTGTTTGTTTGTTTTGGGTTTGTACTTTTTAGATTTTTATAATAATAAAATATTACTTTGATAATCAGAAAGAAATTAATGTTATAAATAAAGGATTAAAAGCATCCTAGGAAGGTCAGATAGGCCCATTTCAAGAGTATAGAGACAAATAACATTAGAACTCTCTTTTCTGAAGGGTAGGGAGTGAGAAGACTGTATCTATAGAAGTAGGTATTTGACCAGAACCATGCTACAGGATGGCAAGGGCAGATGGACAGGTGGATACCTAAGAGCCAGTGCATGGGCCACAAGACAACATTTAGGGTGAACGAAGCAGTGAGAACCTCCCATTACTGGAGAAAGTCAGCTCCCTTCCCACTTTCCATTGCTCTTAACATCTAAAGGATTGGGAAATACTAAGCTATGCACCTCTGAATTCACTTCACTGGAAGCCTGGAATATTCCTCCTGAACTGATTCTTTCTGAAGGAGGCTGATTCTTTACCACAGAATCTCTCATGGCTACTCCATTTCTTGTTTCTAGCTTGACTGTGTAGCTGTTACTCAAATCTGGCAAAGAGCAGGAAAAGGGAATAAAAATAAGTAGATGGATGGATGGATGAACTACCTTCATTGATAGAGCACCTCCTATTTACTTGCCAGATCCTGATTTATGTGCTGTATGACTTCTGAACTTTGGCATTGTTACATTATGGTTAACCTCAAGAGGAAGGAATTATTATTCCATTTCAGAGGTTGTAAAACAGGCTGGGACAGGTTGAGTTATCAAAGACAGCAGGAGTAGAACCCAGGCCTCTCTGACTCTAAGGCCCATGCCCCTTCCAAGGCCACTGCCTCCTTCTCTGTGCCCCGGGATGGTCCAGGCTTTCTCAGTGGACCCAGTAGACATCTATAGAAAAAAGAAGAGCACAGATTAGGAATCCGTTTCTGGATGCCCGCAAGCATGGACAACTATCTAAATGATCTCCAAATGGCCCATGGCTGACTCTCTCCCATCCTCATGTTGATTGCCCACACAACAGACATTCTTTGCCACAGTTGTTTTGTTTTGTTTTGCTTTTTAATATGCTGACCCTACTCAACTCATGGAGATAGAAATTCTCCTGCTTGGATAAGAAAAAATGGAACTCAGAATGAAGTCTGTCTCAGAAACAGGTGTAGGTAGAAGATAAATGATAGGGTGGGTTTTCTGAAAACTGAACCCAAAATGGCAGTGCCCTGTCTGTTGAACTTGATTTCCTTTTCTCATTTCCTTTCCGTTTCATGTCCCCATTTCACAAATGCTCATCTGTCCCCTGTAAACCGACTAATGTCAGTGACATAGAGAACCTCAAAGAACTTCCTCACAGCTCTTTTAAGGGGACCAACCCAAATGTGGTTTCTGTCTAGCTAACTACTAGGCTCTTGTTAAGTAAACAGCCCAACTTTGATAACAGAGAGTTTGTGGCTGGGCTGGGGGTTGAGGTTACAGGGGAACAGGGCAGGCTTGAGGGAAATTTGAAGCAGGATGTTTCGCTTCAAAAAAGGAAACGAAGTCTTGCTTCAAAAAAAGTTGTTCTCTGTTCCACCAGTTGGGATCCATCCCAAAACACTCTTCATGGACCACATGCTACACTCTGCTCTCTACACTTGCCCTGCCCTCTGCCCTTGGCCTTAGGTCATAGACCTACAGAGAATGATGTCATAACAATTCATTGCCCTATTTCCTATAGGAAGATCATTGAGAATAGGGCTCACTAAATCACACAAGAGAAATTCTTCCAAGTTCTCTGTTCAGCGAAAGTTGCCCTTTTACTAGTGACTGGTATGTCTTATCTTATTTATCATGTCACCGATTTACTTTCTTTGTGTTTGCTGCAAAGAAACTCACAACCAAATTTGGGATTCACTTCTAGTTGAGTGTTCTGGGCCTCATGTCATAGTTTGGAGCACCAACCTTACCTCTTTGTCATCTGCTTCCTCCTACAACTTCTTTTCTTATCCACTAGGTCTCTTCATTCAAATGATGCTTTAAAAAGGTGTTTACATTGCTTTGGTCTTTGTAAGCTACTTTAAATTATTCTGAAACAAGTAGAAACAACTCTATACATTTGCCACATCACATTTTTAGGTGATCTGCCCAACCTGCAGTAACACTCCCCCATTTTCTTTAAGAACTGCCTGGGGGCTTCCCTGGTGGCGCAGTGGTTGAGAGTCCGCCTGCTGATGCAGGGGACGCGGGTTCGTGCCCCGGTCCGGGAAGATCCCACATGCCGCGGAGCGGCTGGGCCCGTGAGCCATGGCCGCTGAGCCTGCACGTCCGGAGCCTGTGCTCCGCAACGGGAGAGCCCACAACAGTGAGAGGCCCGCGTACTGCAAAAAAAAAATTATGCCCATGAAGAGGCTAGATGCAACCAGCCTCCAAGAACTCTCTCATGTGAACCTAGATAAAACCTATCAGATATTCTGCATATTGCAGCTCCCTTTTGAATTCCTCGCTCAGCACCAATTTTCTCAGCTGGCCTTTCTTGCCCTTTCTTTTTATTGTTTATCTACCTTTGAAAATAACAAAGAAATGGAGTGGGAAATGGAAAATCACTCTGTTGGAAAAACTCACCTTCCTAAATGTGAGTTTTCAATGCATTTAGAAATATTCTATAGAATTTCTGAGCACTCCCGGGTATCCTCACCAACTAACATAGCTGACAAGGTTTCAAGTTGAAGAGAAAAAAATAACAGTAATATTTAACATTTATTGACTATTTCCATGCCAGACAATTCTCCTAAGAACTTAGGTGTGATATTTAATACTTGGAACAACCTTTCAGTAATTCTATCTTCTCTATTTTGCAGAAAAGAAAACTATAAATGAGTGTGCCCAAGGTCATGCAGGTCATTAGTGGTGGAAAATGGATCAGTACCCAGGCCGGTCCACTAGAATTTGAGATCTTTGTTTTTGATAGTTGCTTTATCTGTAGCCCTTCAAGCAGCACCAGACAGTTGAGGGACTCAATAGATATATGCTGAATGAATGAATGAATGAATGACTATCCGGCTTGCAGAAGTAAACCTCTAGCGGGTGGGTAGAAAGAGTCACAGAGCTAATGGATGAGGCCCCTAAACCATGGATTCTGGGCTTGAGTTCCATCTGGCACAGAGGTGTCCTCTTTCAGAAATGAGTGGTGGAACAGAAATAGTATCCCAGGACCCAGAAGAACTTGCTGGGCGCTAATCATGGCTCTCCTGTTGTGTGATTTCAGGCCCATCATCCCCATGCCTTTCTGAGCTTCAGGTGTCTTTTTTGCAAAACCAGGCCCCTAAGAATACCTCTAAGTTATCTTCCAAATCTGTCATTCACAAGAATTTTACACTAGAGAAATTTATCTTCTGGAGGAACCACTCCAAGAAAAAACCTCAAATGGTATCAAGAGGTGTGGGAAGAGAAACATTCTCATTTTCCATTCCTTATTTGGTACCACCTCCTATGTCTCCTGAGATTCCCTGCTGGGATGCCATACTTTATGGGGATTTTCTTAAACTTTTTTTTCTTTTTTCCATTTTTCAACTTTTAATTTTGAAATAACTTTTGACTTGCAAAAAAAAAAAAGTGAGAAAAATAGCACAAAGAATTCCTGAATACCCATCACCTAGTTTACCCAAATGTTATCATTTTTCATGCCACAGTGAAATGATAAAAATCAGAAAGTTAACATCAGCAAAATACTATTATCTGATCCACAGTCCTTCAGTTCATCCATTGTCCCCATTAATGTTCTTTTTCTGGTCCAGAATCCAGTCCAGGTCCACATGCTGCATGTAGTTGTCTTGTTTTGTCTCCCTTAATATGGAACAGATTTTCAACATCTTTGTCTTCCATGACGTTGACACATTTGAAGAGTACTGCCCAGCTATTTTTTAGAATGTCTCTCAATTTGGGTGTTTCTGACCTTGATTGAATTCAGTCCACGCACTTTTAGCAAGAAAACCATAGAAGTGATTTCATTTCCTTCTGAGCGTGTCTCATTAGGAGCTACGTGGTGTCAATTTGTTGTCGCATTATCTGTGAGCTAACTTTGATTATTCTGTGTTTTTTCATGTTCCAGACATTTTATCTGAAAAACAAAGGGTAAAAACAGAACCTGCTTCACAGGGTTGTTGTAAGGATTAAATAGGGGGAAAATAGCATATAAAGCACTTAACTCCTGGGACATAGTAGGACTTGTAGTAGTAGTAGTACTTCATCATCCTTTTTCTTTTAAAAGCATATCAAGCAATTAGGAAATTGTTTAGATAAAAATGGGAATTGCTGATAGAGCTGGGTTTGGGGCATCTGCAGACACACATTCTGCCTTTGCATTTGCTGCTGCAGCTGTGCACCCCGAAGTCAGGAGAATTCCAGCAGGCCCAGAGGATCACGGCCCTCAATGTTTCTCTGTATGGGCGGCAAGTGTCACTTGAGCGTTTGGTTATTGTACAGTCAGTGGCAGGGGACGTGTCTATTCAGTCCTGGATCTGACCTACAAGATGTCAGGTCACCTTTTCAAGGCCATGAGATTTTAATAGAATTTGAAGTAAAGTTACTAGATATTCTATTTTTGCCTCTGTAAGGCATACAATTAATGTATAAATCTATATTTACTAGTAACATCTGCATAGTGTTTATTTAACTAACTGCACACTGGTTGACATGTAGGCATTCTGCAATATTTTTCTATTAGTCTGTGAATAGGCAGTTTGATTAATTATTTATTGGGCTAACACATCCTGGTGCTTTTTTTTTTTTTTTTTGGAAGAACATTCTCTATGGGAAGTCCTGGCCTTGCTTAGTCAATTAACCTTCCCCTGTCCAAATCTCCTCCCTTGAGGAAGGAATAAATCTTCAAAATCCACAGCAACATTTTAGTGTGCAGAGGAAGGGTAACACCTGCTGGAGACCTTAATCCCCTACCCTTGTAATCTCCCTGAAGTCAGAGGTAGAAACTTATTCCCAAATCAGTTGCAGGGGGTGTGTTACACAAACATTCAGTTGCTATGCTTTTCTAGAAATGAGCTAAAGCCTCTGTAGCAAGGGGAGAGAGAGGTAGCAGACCTCTCTGGCTGCCAGATTCCGGCCTCATTTCCTTGAAGAAAACCAAGAGTGCTAGGGATGAGGCAGGGTGGGGCAGTTGAGAGCAAGAGCTGTTAACTCAGAAGGTGTTGCTCTGTTGCCCCTTTTCCCTTTGCCTTTGGCTCTCTCTGGTGCCATTTCCCCCACTGACCCCCTCCAACCCAAATGCTATGGAGGTAGTTCAAGTAAGGCATGATGGTAACCTGCGCTGGGGTAGCTGAGGAGGTGATGAGCAGTAGGGTCAGATTCAGAGGATTCTGTGAAGTCAGCGTAGAAAGGATATGATAAGAGATTGGTTGGGGGCTGTGAGTGGACGAAAGAGGTCAATGATAACTTAACATTTTTGGCCTGAGCAACTAGATGGGTACCGGTGCCATTTACTGAAGTAGGGAACCCAGAGAGAGGAGATGGGGGAACTTAAGAGCTGGTTTGGGACATTTTATGTTTGAGATGTCTATTATCTAGCTAAGGAGAGATTTAGATATTCAATTTGGAATTTAGAGGAGAGTATAATGAAAAGGACTTGAGATTTTATGGGGTACATTTGGAATTACAATCATATTATAAGACTTTGACAATACATTTAACCTCTCTGAGCTCTAGTTTCCATATTTGTGGATGGTAAATTATATTACCCATATTTCCGTTGCTTATTGCTTTGTAACAAATCACCCCAAAACATAGTGGTTTAAAACAACAATTATTTATTATTATTTTTTATTCTGTGGGGTGGGGCTCAGCTGGGTGGTTCTTCTTTTTGTTTTGCTTGAATACCTTATACAGCTGCATTCAGGGAGCTTGGCTAGGGCTAGAATAATCTAAGATGACCTCTCAGGCTCCAGAGCCTCATTGCATGTGGCCTCTCGTCATTTAGTAGTTTAGCCTGAGCTTTTTAGGTTGCAACTAGATCTCAAGAGGACAAATCCAATGTTTAAGCACTTATCCAGCCTCTGCTTATATCATGCTTGCCAGTGTCTCATTAGCCAAAGCAAGTCATATAGCCAAGCTCAGAGTCATCACAGAAAGAATACACAAGGGTGTGAATACTGGGAGGTGTGGCTAATCGGGGACCATGATGTAAGCGTCTACCACAGCTGATTTGACTGGGTTTTTGTGAAGATTAAATTGTCTGCCACGTGGTAGATACTCAATAAATATTAGCTGTTGGGCTTCCCTGGTGGCGCAGTGGTTGAGAGTCCGCCTGCCGATGCAGGGGACGGGTTTGTGCCCCGGTCCGGGAAGATCCCACATGCCGCGGAGAGGCTGGGCCCGTGAGCCACGGCCGCTGAACCTGTGCGTCCGGAGCCTGTGCTCCGCAACGGGAGAGGCCACAGCAGTGAGAGGCCCGCGTACCGCAAAAAAAAAAAAAAAATTAGATGTTATTATTAAGATGTAACGACCTTAAAAATCAATCCCCATGACCATAAGGATTATGCCTATTTTACTTATAAATATACAGGGGAAGAAAATCAACCTGCTTTCTTACCTCTTTATTATCATCTAGTTCTCTAGCAGAAGTAGTTCTGTAGTTTTTTTTTCCTTTGTGCTCAGTCGTGCTGCTTAATAGATGGTTTGTGATTATTTAAATCCAGCAAAGATGTAGCCTCATATTCTGATATTGAAAAAAGGAGAGGCTGGGCCCGTGAGCCACGGCCGCTGAACCTGTGCGTCCGGAGCCTGTGCTCCGCAACGGGAGAGGCCACAGCAGTGAGAGGCCCGCGTACCGCAAAAAAAAAAAAAAAAATTAGATGTTATTATTAAGATGTAACGACCTTAAAAATCAATCCCCATGACCATAAGGATTATGCCTATTTTACTTATAAATATACAGGGGAAGAAAATCAACCTGCTTTCTTACCTCTTTATTATCATCTAGTTCTCTAGCAGAAGTAGTTCTGTAGTTTTTTTTTCCTTTGTGCTCAGTCGTGCTGCTTAATAGATGGTTTGTGATTATTTAAATCCAGCAAAGATGTAGCCTCATATTCTGATATTGAAAAAGTAAAAATTCTCCTATATTCTCACTAAAAATGGCTTTGAAATCAAAATGTAAAATCTGAATATTGAATCATTAATTAATGATTAACATGAATCATTAACAAAAATCATTAATGATTCTTCCAAACATAAAAATTGTTTGTTGATTTTAACCTAAGTTCATTATAAATCCTTGTTTCCAGCTATAATTCTCCTACTATTTCTTTGCTATTTGATATTTTTTTCCCCTATATCGGTCACATCAAGGTCACTATAAATATTTCAATAGTAAATGAAAAAATCACTCATGCTTTACCAATAGCTCTTCTCAACAAGCAAACAAGGAAACAAACAAAAAACCCACAAAGCAATACATTGTTTAGCAGGGACAATGGGATGTATAGATGCTGTTTATTTATTGTTTTTCCCATTCTGGGCACCAGAATCTTGACTGTAATAGTCATGTAAAGAATCCACCAGGCCAGATATCTCTCTATAGCAATGCCCAGAAGAGTTCTGAAACTTGGGACTTTTTAACGATGGCAAAATGATTTTTGAGAATGATTGTACTTAGACTATGAATACATACGTATACACACACACACATACACACACACGCACACACACGACATGTTGTGTACAACAACAAAAAATACTATGTAGGAGAGCTTTATCACTTTGTAGGGTGAAAATACTTAGCCAGTGGCATTTGGCATGATTTCTTTTCTTCTTACATTTTATGAGCTCTGTGGATTCTGTGTGGATTCTGGCCCTAAATCTCAGGCTTACTTGTACTGTGAGGCCACTTCTTGATACCTATGGCAGAACATTTCTGATCTATCCACTGATATTATTTGCAAGATATTATCTCCTTGCCATTCATGTGAGGCTCTGTTTCCCTGCCACTGGAGCTCTACCTGACCTTCTGCATCCTGTGTGTGTTTCTGCTTGTGTGGCCTTGGGAAAGATCATTTATTATCTTTCCTTTGACAAGAAAAATGACTTCCTGTTTGAGATCCAAACACAAAATGCTCCATCCATGGGCAGCAGCATGACTGTTACAACATGCCCTGTGTACCCCCTCTAAACACTTCTCATCAAAGCAGCACGGGGTACTTTCGTTAAATCACAATGCTCACAATGTTGTCTGGGTAACAATAGTAGAAGGACACGACACAGATTAAATACAGATCATTTCAGAGTCCCAGAATTGACTTTTCCCTTCCTTACTGAATTTTTGGTGCCATTTCCATAAAAACCCATGGTTTACTTTATTCCTATGAACCAAATAACCTCCTTTCTTCACTCTATTTATAGAAATGCATTAGGAAATTACTTTCAGATTGAAACATCATTGGCCATGAAGACATATGGTTTCCTTTGTTTCATAATCACACAATCCTAGTACCAATTTATGCATTTTCCTAAAGTGGAAGAACACGGATCAAAGTTTCACCTTATTATCACACAAAAATACATGAGACAGGATAATCTCAGTTATGCCATAGTAACAACTAACCCTGAACTTCAGTGATTTAATAAGGTATATTTCTCACTCATGCTACCTCCCAATGTGAGTCGGGTGGTGACCTCTGGTCAACAGGGTCACTCAAGGACCCCGACTGGCAGAGGCGTAATCTTGACTCATGCTTCCATGGTTATCCAGGCAGGGAAGAGGGGATGTGGCAAGTTTTGCACTGGCCCTTAAAGCTCCTTGACAGAAGTGACATGCCACGTCACTCATATTTCACCGGCCAAAGCAAGTCATATGGCCAAAGCAAGCCTATCTTCAAAGGGGGAGAAATGAAAACCTATCCTGTTTCCAGTGGGAGAAGGACTGGACTGTGTGTGAACAACCCCAGGGACGGCCACAGCACTTAAGAAAAAATCAACCTCACCAGAAATCAAAGAAGTCTAAAATCTCTGAAGAAACAGAGAAAGAAGAAAACACTCAGTGGTGTCAGAGTAGCAGTGATATATGGTCACTGTCTTACACTGATTACACGATAGTTCTGAAAGATTCTAGATAGATACTTTAAAATATCTATCAAAAGCCTCAAAGTCTATTCATAACCTTTGGAACTAAATTATGCTTTCAGAATCTAACTTTACGGGACTTCCCTGGTGACACAGTGGTTAAGAATCCGCCTGCCAATGCAGGGGACACAGGCTCAAGCCCTGGTCTGGGAAGATCTCACATGCCACCGAGCAGCTAAGCCTGTGCGCCACAACTACTGAGCCTGCGCTCTAGAGCCCGCGAGCCACAACTGCTGAGCCCCCGTGCTACAACTACTGAAGCCCGTGTGCCTAGAGCCCGTGCTCCACAACAAGAGAAGCCACCACAATGAGAAGACTGTGCACAGCAATGAAGAGTAACCCCTGCTCGCCGCAACTAGAGAAAGCCCTTGCGCAGCACCAAAGGCCCAAAACAGCCAAAAGTAAATAAATTAAAAAAAAAAAAAAGGCAGTCTCTCTCTCAAAAAAAAAAAAAAAGAATCTAACTTTAAAGAGTAAAATATGGAAACATCTAATTGTCTAACAAAGGGGAGCTGGTCAGTAAGTCTACTACTGTAGCACACACAACAGACCATTATGTAGCCACCCAAATTTATATTTTTGAAGAGTTTTTGAAGAATTTATATTTTGAAGAATTAGATTTTTGAAGAATTTTTTTAAAAGCTCAAGATATAATATTAAGTGAAAACTCTCAGGGTATGATATTTTTTTCAATCTGAACTCATTAAAAATTTAATAGTGGTTATGTCTGGTGGGTGGAATCAAGGTTTTTGTTTTTCATTTTTATACCATGCACACTTTCTAAAATAAATATGCAACTCTGAAAAAGATAATATAGCTGAACTTAAAAAATACATAACACTTCTGTTTCATAGCTTTATTGAAGTGTAACTTACATACCTTAACATTCTCCCACTTGAACTGTGTAGTTATATGAGCTTTAGAAAATTTATAGTCATGTAACCATCACCACCATCAAAATGTAGAATACTTCCAAAGCCCCCAGAAGTTTCCTCATGTCCCCTTATGGTCTATCCCTGCCACCCCCCTCCCCGACCCCTAGCTCCTCAATCTATTTTCTGCCAGTTAGTTTTGCTTTTGCTAGAGATTTCATATGAATGGAAGTATACGGTCTTTTATGTCTGTCTTCTTTCATTTCTTTCTGAGATGCATTCATATAGTTACATGTATCAGTAGTTCGTTCCTTTTTATTCCCAAGTAATATTCTACTGCATGGAAACACAGTATTTTACTTATTCATTCATCAGATGATGAACATTTGAATTGTTTCCAGGCTTTGGCTCTTATGAATAATTCTACTGTGAACATCTACATGCAAATCTTTGTGTGTACATATACTTTTAGTTTGCTCAGGTAGATACCTAGAAGTGGAATTGCTGGTTCATATATGAAATGTAAGTTTAGTTTTTAAGAAACTACCAACCTGTTTTCTCAAGTGGCTATAACACTTTGCATCCCTATGAGCAATGTAAGGGCGTTCTATTTTCCCCACGTTCTAACCAAAACTTCATATTGTCAGTCTTTTTAATTTTAGCTACTCTAGTGGGTGAAAAATACATAGCCCTTGGACAATTCACTCACAGGCATTTAGCTGACAGGTAGCATGGTTGTAAGCTCCACTCACACAGTAGCTGAAAGCTGGGGTTTTGAGTTTCCATAATCACAGACTCTAGAATTCTAATCAAAGGTAAGGTAAGTCTTCATCATCTACCAAAAGCTTCATCTCCTTGTTACTATAAACTTAGGCTGAGTAAGTGTCTTACAATAACACAACATACGCAACTCAACTTACATAAAAACTGACTAGAATAGATTATTTGTGCCTCTTGAAAAATGTGTGATTGGGAGTAGGGGATAGGGTTGGAATTATGTTGTGAAATTTTCTCTTTTGCATTAAAGCTAATTAAGGAACAGTCATACCATTGCATTTTTCTTTTCGTTTCTTTTTTCTTTCTTTTTTTTTTTTTTGTTTGACAAAAAGTGTGGGCTGAGTTTATGATGATTTCTTGATAACTACCAGGACAGGAAGGAACTACAATTCTTCTGGAGCTCTTTGGCCTGAGATGAGCCTAGGGAAATGGGATACTTAAGAAAGGTGAAGGAGAAAAATTCAAGGGAAACTCTATGCGTAAAGGTTCATGTTATTTATGGGGAGTTGTGTTCTGCTATTGCTGACGAACATCGTGCTACAATAAAATTTTTCTAGGTTCAAATTTAGGTCCTCCACTTATCAGCTGTGTGACCTCAGATGAATCATTTAATATCTCTGGTTTCCTCACCTGTAAAACAAGTATAATAGTATCTGACCAACCTATTGCATGACAACCTGGAATACAAACAGTGCTTGAGAACCATATTTGTACTGTGCTTTGTATTACTTGGACATAGTAGGTTTGTACTTTCATTTCATCTTTTATCTGATGTGATCACCAAATAACCCAGCAAGTTAGGAAAGAGTAGTTATTATCTCCATTTACAGATGACTAGACTGTGACTTAGGGAGTTTTGAAATCACACAGTGAATTTGTTGCAAAAGAAAGACTTTGGGTTCCCCAGCCAATAAATTATTATTTGGGGTTATAATTCTTATGTTATATGTTGTGCTATAATTCTTAATGTTAATTGATATACAGCCACACTCCTTTATGTATTGTCTGTGGCTGCTTCTGTGCTAAAGGGCAGAGTTGAGTCATTGTAAAGGGACCATATGGCCTGCAAAGCCTGCAGTATTTACTTTGTGACCACCTAGAGGGGTGGGATAGGGAGGGTGGGAGGGAGGGAGATGCAAGAGGGAAGAGATATGGGAACATATGTATATGTATAACTGATTCATTTTGTTATAAAGCAGAAATTAACACACCATTGTAAAGCAATTATACTCCAATAAAGGTGTTAAAAAAAATGTTTGCTAACCCTTGCTTGAAGTGCTTTTTGTATATATGAACTCACTTAATCCTCCTAACAGTCCTATGAGGCAGATTGTTTTAGTGATCCCATTTTGCAGTTGAGGAAACTGAGGCATACGAAGGTTGAGTAACTAGATCAAGGTCAAAGAGTGAGTAGAGGGAGCAGATCAGGGAGTCTGGATTCAAAGACAATAATCTTAATCTCTTTTCATTACTGGCCTCTTTTACTCCTGTTGCTGTATTTCATTCACTCAACAAATATTCATTGGGCAACTTTTTCTTTTTCTTTTTTTTGGCGATACGCGGGCCTCTCACTGCTGTGGCCTCTCCCGTTGCGGAGCACAGGCTCCGGACGCGCAGGCTCAGCGGCCATGGCTCACGGGCCCAGCTGCTCCGCGGCATGTGAGATCTTCCCGGACCGGGGCACGAACCCGTGTCCCCTGCATCGGCAGGCGGACCCTCAACCACTGCGCCACCAGGGAAGCCCTGGGCAACTATTAAGTGCCAGGCACCATTCTAGGGTTTGGGGAGAGCATACTGTAAGCTCTCATGGGGCACACAGTCCAGAGAGGGCGAAAGACAATGAACAAGTAACATATAAACCAGCAAGATTGTTTCAGAGAGTGATGAAGCCTGTGAAGAAAGTAGGCCAGAGTGACCTGGACAGGGAAGTGCAGGGAGCGGGGCGGAGAGAGAGAAGTGGCCAGAAATTGTCTGCTTATGTTGAACGTATTTTGCCTTCAATCTCCCCAAGGCAAGGCCCTCACTTATTCTCAGTGTCTCCAGCCCCTGGCACAGAGCAGGCGCTCAGAGCCCCCGTGCGTCCATGGGAGTGATCATTCCTCCACCCGCCTTCCCACTGGCCTTTGCCTGTCCCTTCATCTGGCTTCACCTCCAACATGCTCACGTGGCTCCTTCTTCCACACAGAATTATGAGCCTCCAACAGTCATGATCTCTGACTCCCAAGTCCCACACACTTAGTCCAGAGACCTGTGCAGAGATGGCCCTCAAGAATAATTTTTAAATAAAATTTACCATCAACCATCGACTTGGAGTCTTTCAAAAGTAGCCGTGTGAGTTGAAACTCTAGTTAACGTTACATGTGGTCCACAGTTTTCTCTCCCTTACTGGAGGTAATGGGGAAGGAGCCATGGTCATTTGTTCCAACAGGCCAGGCACTGGTCCGCTGTGTGTCTCTGTGCGGGGCCGGTGGCACTCCCACGATGCTGCTCCCTTCATCTGGCCCTGAGCCCTGGTGAGTTCAGCCCACTCATGGGGGTTTGGATTCCAATCTTAGGATACAGGAGGTGAGGAGGATGGAATGATCCAAGTCTCTGTAGGTAATATCCATATAAGGGGATACCCTAGTGGCTGCCGAAAGGTCCATTATAGATTGAGACCATAAACTCACAGGAAACACAGCTTTCCAGGAATGATTTATGTCAAAATTCCACAGGTGTGCCAAACTAACCCTTTGCAAGCGTGAGCAAACCCAGAGCCCCGTGACGTAGGATGGAAAGAATGATCAAATGTCTGACATGGACATTTCCAGGCCTGGCTTCTGGCCTGACCTTGTGTGACCTTTGCAATTGTCCCGGGCAGGCTGACTTCACGACACCTGTCTTCTGCAGCAACTGTCAAGGCCAGCCCCACCTGGCCCCTCTCAGCGGGAAGCCGGCTCTGGCTGACCCTGCCTGCTGTCACCCTGCTTCCGCGCACGTTCGCCTTGATGATTTTCCTTTTGCCTCTCTCTCCTTTGCTGCTACCTCATGATGACGTGACTCCTTTGTTACCCTTGTTTCCTCCTATGACTACGAATTTCACATGTCTGAAAATGTCCTGTTGCCTAAAAGTATTTTGTTCTGGATATGAAATTTTTTCCAGGAAAGGCTGGGAACGAATCCTGGAGACAAGAATAAAAAGCTATTTGTATGTGTATTAGTTTGCCAGGACTGCCATAACAAATTGCCACAAATTGGGCAGCTTAAAGAAACAGAAATGTATCCTCTCACAGTTCTGGAGGCTAGACGTCTGAAATTAAGGTTTTGGCTCTCGGCTCTAGGGGAGAATCCTTCCTTGTCTTTTCCAGCTTCTGGTAGCTGCCAGCAATCCTTGGCATTCTTTGGCTTCCAGGTACATCAGTCCAATTTCTATCTCTGCAGTCACATGGACTTCTTCCCTGTGTGTGTCTCTGCGTCCAAATCTCCCTCTCCTTTCCCTTACAAAGACACCAGTCACTGGATTTAGGGCCCATCTTAATCCAGTATGACCTTGTCGTAACTTGATTACATCTGCAAAGACCCCATTTCCAAATAAGGTCACATTCTCAGGCGCCAGGGGTTAAGACTTGGATCGATCTTTTGGGGGGTGCATGATGGAACCCCATGCAGTATGTATTAGCTGTACTTAGTAATGGGAGTTCACGCTTGGTCCACATCATGCTGTCATCTGACATATGGATTGCGCTTTAAAAGCCCACCTCCAGATGAGGAAGGGAAAATGGCTCTGCTGAGATGGCAGGAACCCTAAAAGCTAGAGTGGTCTCATGACACCTTCGTGCCAGCTGCAGATAAATCGAATTAGTTTGCTCCGTATGTCTCCTTCTGCACATCTTAGAGAGAACTCCACCTTGCCAGAATTTGGGGCTGTCTCTTTCTCCAACTTGCCTTTCTCATCTTTTACTTCTTGAGCATCCGCTATGTCGCTGATCCTATGTAAGTACTTTCTTCCCTGAAAACTCTGAGGTAGAGCTTCTTAACGCCACTTTACATGTGATAAATCTGAGGCTTAGGAAGGCTAAGCAAGTAACCTGCCCACGAAAACACAACGGGCAAGTGACACAGGTGAGTGCTGTGTTTGGCTCCAATATTCATTCATATATTCATTTGACTAATAATCATTAAGCACCACTTAAGTGTTAGACCTTAGTGATAAAACAGGGAGTCAGACAGCCACGGTTCTGAGTTCACATTGTCGAAGTGGAACTCTACAGGGTGCATAGGAATTAATGACAGCAAAGTGGGGAGAAGAACCTCCCAGGATTCCTCTTAAGAGAGCTAAACTGTCTGAAATGCTGCCCTTTTTAGCATGAGTGATGGGACCTATTCTGTCATATTGGTACACCTTAAAAACCATTGGAAGGAGTTTATCCTTAGAGGGGAAGGACTTTGTCATTTAAGATGGCTTAGGATTTAAGTCTACTCACGTCCCAGTGACCCAGCATCTACCACTCTGTTGCTAGCCTTTCTTTGGTTGAGTTCCCAACACTGCAGAACAGATAGGGCAAAGCCCCAAGTTAGTTCAAGATCTATACAAGGGACGTGTGAAGAATACTTAAAGTTCAAAAGAGAACGTGGTTGGGCTTTGAAAATAACCAATAGGCTCTACCACCAGGTTTAGTATTTATGTCCCACAAATATAAGAGATTGTTACTTGCATTCATTTGATGTCCAAAATACTTCCAAAGGAGAGGAAGGAGTAGCTAAAAATTAGCCTGGGCTGGCAAACATGTTGCATGTTGTTGAGAATGTTGTAATCTTTATTCGTGTGGTGGTCTCAGTAAACTTGGGCTGGCTCCTGGTTTGGCATTTGGAATGGGTCTAGATGCCACCTTAGAGAGCACTAGGCCAAGGAGAAATGATGGGGAGACCTAGAGGGAGAGCCTGCTGCTCTACGGGCTTTTCTCATAGCTGCAATACACAGGCCACTGCTGAATGATGAGCACCCAGGGCCTAAAATGAGCTCCCCTAACCTCCCACATCGGTTGAGGTCTCTTCTGATGGTGTCATTTCCTACCTCAAAAACTTTCTTTAAATTAATTAATTAATTAATGGCTGCGTTGGGTCGTCGCTGCTGCACGCAGGCTTTCTCCAGTTGCGGCGAGCGGGGGCTGCTCTTTGCTGCGGTGCACGGGCTTCTCACTGCGGTGCGCTCTTGTGTTGCGGAGCACGGGCTCTAGGCGCACGGGCTCAGTAGTTGTGACGTGTGGGCTCAGTAGTTGTGGCTCATGGGATCTAGAGCGCAGGCTCAGTAGTTGCGGTGCACGGGCTTAGTTTCTCCGCAGCATGTGGGATCTTCCCGGACCAGTGCTCGAACCCGTGTCCCCTGAATTGGCAGGTGGATTCTTAACCACTGCACCACCAGGGAAGTCCCTCCCCACAATTTTAAATCAGCAAAGCCTAGGAATATGTGTGGCACAGAAATCTAACTTTCTTAACAAGGAGGAGCTAAAGGGGAAAACACACCACTAGGAAATGATAGCATGTCCTTAATGACAGCAAGGTGGGTGAGACTAGGAACAGTTGTACTTTAACATAGTCTTGTAGACAATTATTCTGTCTCCACTTGGTATGATCTGATTTGTCTTTCTAGTCTATGAGGTTATTTTCAGTGGTCCATAACAAAATGAGAAAAATAAACTAGTAAGGTTGTAAAAACAGTGATTAAGGGCTTCCCTGGTGGCGCAGTGGTTGAGAGTCCGCCTGCTGATGCAGGGGACACGGGTTCGTGCCCCGGTCCGGGAAGATCCCACATGCCGCG
>NW_020185321.1:9469070-9489974 GCF_003031525.2 Neophocaena asiaeorientalis asiaeorientalis
AAAAAAAAAAAAAAAAAAAAAAAAAAAAACAGTGATTAAAATGAATTTTAAAAACTGCCTTTTAGTCTAGTATCTGGAGCTGGCCTTTCTTTAATGAAATCATTGTGATAGAAAATGGTTTTTTAATGTTCTTATTTGGCAAAATAGAAAGTTGGCAAACATATGTAAGTCCACCATTAAAAAAAATTTTTTTTTACTCGTTCATAAAATCCTCAAGTATGGGAATCAAGTTTGTTAAGAGTTAAAAACAAATAAAGGCTTCTGGTTGAGGGAAGAGGAAAAAGAGAAGGAGAAGGTAGATGTCCTAAACTCTTGCAAAACATTTCCAAAAGCTGTTCTTACTCTTTGCCCCGTTCCCAATTTGGAGTTCAGGACCCTATGGACTTTCAAAGGTACTCTAATGAGGTTACCTTGAGCTACTGGCAAAATTTCAAAAAGTCTAAAGAAAACTATCATTTGCACAGTTAGTCTGTATAGGCTAGACAGCAAATTTCTCTGCTTGTGGCTAAACAGGTAAAAGGTCAATATAGTAATAAGGATTATCTCATGCTGATCAGAAGCACTGATATTTAATGTCTGGGGGTTCATTAAGAAAACACATGAAAGTTATTGATGAAAATGTTTTATTTGAAACAGTTTGACAGTTTCTCAAAAAGTTAAATATAGAGTTACCATGTGACCCAGAAATTCCACTCCTAGGCATGTATATACCCAAGAGAACTGTAAAACATACAGCCATAGAAAAACTTGTATATGAATGTTTATAATAGCCCCAAAATGGAAACAACACAATGTCCATCAATTGACGAATGGATAAACAGAATGTGGATACCCATGCCATGGCATATTACTTGGCAATAAAAAAGAACAAAGTACTGACAGAGGCTGCAACATAAATGAACCTTGAAAACATCATGCAAAGTGAAAGAAGCCAGAGAAAGACCACATAGTGTATGATTCCACTTATATACAATGTCCAGAAAAGGCAAATCTATAGAGACAGAAAGCAGATTAGTGGTTGCCAGAAACTGGGGAGAGAAGAATGGGGAGTGACCACTAATGGGTTTCATTTTGGTGTGATAAAAATGCTAAGGCATTAGATAGTGGTGATGGTTGTAACTTGTGAATATACTAAAAAAAACACTGAACTGGACATGTTAAAAAACAGAAAAAAAACTTTAAAAAGTTATTTTTGTTTCATGAGTAGTATTATTTAACACATATGAGAGAAAAAGGGTAAACATGAATCCTTGGAGTGATGTTTGGGAAACACTGCTATACACAGATTAATCTATATTAGGAGTCAGCTGTCTGTATCCTGAATTTATTCATATCCAAACAAACAAGGTGACATTCACATTACTTCTTACGGTTCAGAGGTTCACTCCCCCATCCTATGTAACACCCTTAGTGCCCAAACAGCCCTCTCTGTGCCAAACTACAAGGAGTTCCAGGAAGAAAGGAGAAAGTGGTCAAATCCCCTTTGTCTCTCTTTGCCATGCTTGGAGAAAGCGCAAATTGGCCTGTGGAGAAGACCCAGAGAGAGAAGAGATGCCTAGCCAGTCCCCAGATGCTTCAGCTACCCCAGATAAGGGGACAGACATGAGTGACGAAGCCATCATGATGGCCAGCACAACTGAGTTAGCAGATGTCGCCAGCCCCAGTCACTTCCAACAGTGACTGCATGAAATCCCAAAAGACAGCCGCTCAGCTGAGCTCCGTTATCCCACAGAACCAAGAAGGATAATAAGGAATTATTGTTTCAAGTCACTGACTTTTGGGGTGGTTTGTTAAATAGCAATAAGTAGAATGCATGAAGGTGATAACCATACTTAGCGCATAGAAATGGTATGAAGATTGTGAGATAATGTATTTAAACGCCTACAGTAAGCAATCAGTTAACTGCAAATTGTTATTGTCATTGTTACATTTAATTCTAGGCCTCTCTGAGGTCCTTATTTAAGGTAGCTAACTCATACATATGTTCCACAGATGTACATTCTGCAGCTTTGAGAACAGAGAGTAATTTGCCCCATGGAAGGCAAATGTACATCAGCCAAAAGCCCTAAGGAGTTCTAGACTCCCTGCTCTTTGCTATGTGTCTTTTTCTCTATTTTTTATATCTGGTTTTGTTGGGCTGGTTTCTGCTCCCTCCAGTTCCAGCCTGTGACTAAGATCTTATCTGCCTACTTTTGGGTATTACTTTGATCCACCAATACAAACCACTTAAGATTAATCACCATACACAGCTGTGCTAATTGTCTGTTGCATAAACTCTTTCACTCAGTCTTGCTCTCTTTCCAAAGTGGAAAAATATTTTTAAAAAAATACTTTGGTGTTACCAAAGATATTTATTAATCAATGTACCAGAAGGTCTTGTTCTGTAGTATTTGAACCCTAATGCAATCTAAGCAGGTGTGCTCCCATGCTTTTAAACTCACGCAAATACATAATCATAAATTTGCCCAGGTTTGGTCTTCCACACTCATCCAATGTGATCGAGGAGTGAAAGGGCATCAAGACTCACAAATTTGATGGTGATGAGGCTGGGCCTAGATGAACTAATGGAGCATGTATCAATATTTTCTTTAATCTGAAAGAATTTTGTAAGGACCCCAAATGAATCGTCATGTGACCTGGCTTTGATAGTCATATCTGATACTTCTGTGGTTGTTTCTCCTTTCAAAGGACTTCCCCACTTGAGTCTCAAACCTTTCCTCGAAGGAATTAGAACTGGAATTTTCATTCTTATTTCACAGATGAGGAAACTGAGGTTCAGAGAGATTAAACAATCTCCCAGCTCACAGTCTAAGACTGTTTCCGTGATAATAAAGTAACTTTTGTTAGGCCAGCAAGGAAGTTCCAACTCAGTAAGAGAGAAATAGAAATTCATGAATGTCAAGATGGAGTAAGACTTTTTCTTAAGTTATTACACAGGGATTTTTAATGTGTCTTTGTACTATGGGTGTACGATTCTTTTATCTACAATCTCTGGGGTTGTACGTGCTTTAATATTTAGAGTTATTTCAGATACACACACACAGACACATTCAGGGAATACCGTTAATTAAACATATTAATTTTTTGCAGCACAGTGTGTAAATAGTCATATTAAAATGAGATAAAGATTATAAATAGCTTTATTCCAGTTCATATAAATCAGATTTTACCACCAAGTGAGCTTGCTAAAGATTTGTAAACAAAACAAAAACTTGTTTTCCAGAGCTTTTTAGATTTCAGGATTGTGGAAAATGGACTGTGAAATTGTGTACAGACTATGAAGATGATCACTTGCTCGTGATTTCTGCTGTCGGGAGTGTCACTCGCTGGCCGGGTGGGATGTTCTCAAGCTTTCTGCAGGAAGGCTGACTAGAACAAACAGTTTGCACCTGCTTGTCTGTCTTCTGTAGCTGGCACTCTCTCAAAGGAAGGGCCTTGGCTGAGTTTGAAGTATAGTTCCAGGCTTTGGGGAGACAAGCCAGTGAACTCAGCTAATAAACTCTTTTATCCAAAATCTCTAAGGGCGAGAGGAGAAAGGAAAAAGAAATTAAGATGGAATAGCAGCCGGCTTTCAACTCTATAAGAGCTGCTCATGTGATGAAGCCAGAGGCATCTCATCAAGAAAGTCCAAATTTGATGAAGCAATTTTATTCTGGAAGCCTTAGATGAGTCAGACCTGCAAGGAACCCATTATAAAGTCATCAAGATGGTTTGATAGAAGTGGGATCCATGCATTAATATTAATGGCAGTAATAATTATGATACCACTCCTCCTTTCGGTCCCTGCCTATGAAACAAGGCTGGGCCCTTTCCTGCACCAAGAGGGGCCAGAGAACCTTTTCCAAGGACACTTAAGCTTGCTGCATTTTCACAATTGGCCTTCTTTTCAGCATACTTCCAATGGAGCAGCATTAGTTTTGTTGTCTGGTCATCCCTGGGGCCCTCATTGGTTGAACGGCACTTTGTGTCAAGGTGACACTTCTCACTGGGGTTGGGACAGTGGGGCAGAGGTGGGGGAGTGTGTGGCCCGGGGGTGAGCCCAGAGCCCACAGGGCCCCATGGCCCATACTCTGCCGACATCTCCTGACTCAGTGTATATCAGGATGTCCAAGCAACTACTCAGCCAGCGGCAAAAAGGAAAACGTTCACCTCTGAAAAGGAGAGAGGAAATACATTTTGAACAAAGCTTTTTTTGTGTTTTTTGTTTTGTTTTTTACTCTGCTCACATTTATTTACCTCATACTTCATCTGCAATGATTTTTGAAATTTAATCAGTTATTTGGTATCTTCCTTGTTATAAAGAAAAAATATGAGGGTCGCTAATCTCCGCAGTGTTAGCTTCTTTTGCAGAGTGATTCGCTTATCTCTTGCTGTACCTGACTCAATTCAGTTTGTGAAAAGACTGTGTTTTGAACACTTCCTGTGTATGCAGAGCTCTGATACCACAGATAACGGGTTTGAATTCCAGGCCTACGGCTTACGAACTGTGAGAATTTGGATGAGTTGTTTAACCGTCACGAGATGCAATTTCCTCAGTGGTAAAATGGTAATAATGTATAAGAAGTTTGTTGTGAGATTCAAATGAGGTAATAAGAGGGCTGGTTACATAACAGAAGCTCAAGAAAGGTTTATTATAACTAGATGTTAGGGGAACATAAAGGTGAATAACACACACATACTTCTTCAGTGAAGGGAAAATATGGAATGGATTTTTAAATGGCTTGAGGGCACAAAGAGGAGAGAAATTAATTTTTGTTGTTGTTGCAGTACGCGGGCCTCTCACTGTTGTGGCCTCTCCCGTTGCGGAGCACAGGCTCCGGATACGCAGGCTCAGCGGCCATGGCTCATGGACCCAGCTGCTCCGCGGCATGTGGGATCTTCCCAGACCGGGGCACGAACCTGTGTCCCCTGCAACGGCAGGCAGACTCTCAACCACTGTGCCACCAGGGAAGCCCGAGAAATTAATTTAAACTGTGAAATGGAGGGTGTGCATTTAATCTGGGACTGGGCAGACACATAGAGTACCAACAGGCAGGGGAATGAGAGTGGGGATATTGAGGAAGTCAAAAGTTCTTCTAGGCAGAAAAAACAGTGACACAGAGGCAGGCAAGAGATGAGAAGGAGAAATTATATCATAAGACCCAGACAGTTCCAGTACTGTACAGATTGAAAATATTCTTTACCAATAGCGTCAGATTATTCTTTTATTTGCTTAAGCAAGTGTTCTGATTTGGGCTTTGAAAAACAGTCACTCTAACATCTATTGCAGCATTGCAAAAAGTATAACAGGGGTGAGATTAGGTAGGAGAGGAGAGTGGGGAGTTAGTTGATTGTGCTTGGAAAGGGCCATGAATGCTACGAAAGAAAATGAGACATCCTTAAAGTGCTGACTAGCCAGCAGTCCTAACAGGCTTTTAGACTGGAGGGGCGGGGGTTTGGGAAAGTTATGCCATCATTGTGCAGGATGAGTTGGAGGGGAGAGAGGCAAGGGCAGGGCAGGGGGAGAAGGTTAATCAGGGAGTAATAAAAGCTAAGGCAGAATAAATAAAAATCATACAATTTGCCAAATACAAAACTAAAAACATAGTTTCACAGCCAGAAGAGCTACTTCAAGTAGCAGGAGTGTGGCTGGAAGACCAGTAAGAAGCCAGGGCAGCTCGGCTCATGTACCAGCCCTGCCACAGGGTCTTGTTCTGTCTGTTCTGGGGCCTCAGGCCCTCACCTCCAGTGACAGGGCTTGACTATTCAACATATAGCAATACAAAAAATGAGTCACCATGTTTAGCTACTACTAATAAGGTTATTCTCATCACAAAATGCCTCCTTGTGGGAGAGGATCTCACAAGCCCAGAGCGTTTGAAGCACAGGTGATGCAATCCCACAAAAGTGGGTAAATGCAACCTGGCAAGTGTAGCTAGCTCCAGAGCCACCTGGCAAAGCATTTTATGTGATCGGAGAGGATTTGTAGTTTGTGTAGATGGTGGTTGTCTTTCTTTATGTCTATATGTCTGTCTTATTGCTAGCCTTTTCTCCTTCTTTTCTTAGAAGAGATGAGACAAGCCCAACTGTTTAATTTTATTGGTGATTTCAAAGAAAATATAGGAGACAAGTAACTGGAATATGGTTTGCAATGTGTTACAGTAAGGTGGGAACTCTTAAATACATTAAACAGCCTTCTGAACAACTCTAGGTATGAGAATCTCCTCACTGCACTAACCCCTCGAATCATAACACAAAGGATTTTCTACTGAACTGACCAAGCCTGGCAAAATGTTTCCAAACCCATACAGCTGGGAACTCCCATAACTTTTTCACTAGTAAGTTTGAATTGTCCTCTAGGGAAATAATTCTTCTTCTCTCCTCTCTGAGGTCCAGCCCTGAGCATACAGCAGAAATTGCCTGCAGCTCCCCTGCTATGTCTAGAAGCACCTCCAGAAAGAAATCAAATGCATACGCCAGCCTCTCACCGCTGAGACCTTCCCCGTTGCGGAGCACAGGCTCCGGATGCGCAGGCTCAGTGGCCATGGCTCACGGGCCCAGCCGCTCCGCGGCATGTGGGATCTTCCCGGACCGGGACACGAGCCCGTGTGCCTTGCATCGGCAGGCGGACTCTCTACCACTGCGCCACCAGGGAAACCCTCACCTATCCTCTTACATGACACCAGTAGGGACGTGAGACAAACGGAGAGGAGTTGCTCCAAGCATTTGTTACTCCCTGACTACAAGGCAAACCCTTGGCTGCTGACGGAGGGAGGCGATAGAGCTGAGATCTCAGGGGAAAACTGGAGACTTTTCTGAATTGTTGTAGTCACGGTCATCTGTCCACCTGGGCCTTGGCAGGGGCTGCCTCAGGTTTTGTCTTATAGGTCAATTCTTGAAAGCAATTGAATTTGGGAAGAATCTTGTATAGGATGCTGAGGCATGTGTTGATACAGTTTGCAAACAGAGACGCTCTAACTTTGGCATAGGACTTGCCTACCTGAGTATTCAGTTTCTCTTAAATTCTACCTCTTTTACAATTAATTATTATGCCTGGCATTTAGCTCCTGCTGCCCTCTGGAGAAAGAAATAAGGGTCTCTTTATACGCTGTCCAGGGCTCCCTTTGGCAACCACCCTTTGCTTCATTTATTTATTTATTTTAATATTTATTTATTTATTTATTTAGGCTGCGCCAGATCTTAGTTGCAGCATGTGAACTCTTAGTTGTGGCGCGCATGCGGGATCTAGTTCCCCAACCAGGGATCGAACCCGGGCCCCCTGCATTGGGAGCACAGAGTCTTACCCACTGGACCACCAGGGAAGTCCCCGGAAGTCCCCTCACCCTTTGCTTTAAATTGGCCACTCAATTCCACAGTCTTTAGAGTTATTTCCCCTCATACTTTTCAAATGTCAGAGACATTTTACAGCCTAGTGTGTACCCTTCTCCTTGTATGCCATCCCCATTTTCTACAGGTGAAAACTTTAACAATTTCTTTGTTACAGTGTTCCAAGAACTATCAATAGCTACCAGTAGTGATGAGGTCATTTTCATCTGGCTGGTGAGTAAGCCAATTCCAGGATTCCATCATTAGAGCTTGATTCCCAGAACCACTCAAATATATCAAGTTGGCTAATTGTGTGCTTCAAGTCTTCTATGTACTTACTGATTTTTGTCAACTTGTTCTATCAGTTCACAAGGGAGGCAGATTGAAATTTCCAAATTTAATTGAGTGTTGGTCTATTCCTTTTTTCAGTTCTTTTAGGTTTTGTTTCGAGTGTTTTGGAGCTCTATCATTAGGTACATTCAAGTTAAGAATCGTTATGACCTCTTAATGAACTAACTTCTTTGTAACTATATAACGTTTGTTTCCATCTTCAGTAATATACCTTGCTCTGAAGTCTACTTTGTTTGAAGTTAATATCATCACTCTAGTGTTCTTTTTATTAGTGTTTGCAAAGTTGTGTTTTGTCATCCTCTTCCTTCAATCTAGCTGTGTTGCTTTATTTAAAGCATGTTTCTTATAGATAATATATAGTTGTTCTTATTTTTCTTTCCAAGCTGACAATCTCTATTTTTTAGTTGGAATGTTTAGACTATTTATATGCGATGGAATAATTGATATGTTAAGTTTAAATCACCATATTACTCTTTACTTTCTATTTTCCCCATCTGCTTTTTGTTTCTTTCCTCCTCTTTTACTCATTTATTTTACTTTATGATCCCATTTTAGCTTCATAATTGGTTTATTGTCTGTACTTCCTTAGTTTTTTATTGTTGCTCTTTATTTGTTTGTTTTTAGTGATTGCTCTAGGATTTATATTACACATCTTTAGTTTACCATAGTCAATCTTCAACTTTATGTATGGTATAAAATCTTTCATCCAGTCTTTTATGTCATTCATTTTTTTTGCGGGGGGCAGGGGGAGCTTTGTTGGGTCTTTGTTGCTGCATGCAGGCTCCCTCTAGTTGCAGCCAGCGGGGGCTACTCTTCATTGCAGTGCATGGGCTTCTAATTGTGGTGGCTTCTCTTGTTGCCGAGCACAGGCTCTAGGCACATGGTCTTCAGTAGTTGCAGCATGCAGGTTCAGTAGTTGTGGCATGCAGGCTGTAGAGCGCAGACTCAATAGTTGTGGTACATGGGCTTGGTTGCTCCACGGCATGTGGGATCTTCCCGGACCAGGGATTGAACATGTGTCCCCTGCATTGGCAGGAGGATTCTTTTTTTTTTTTGGCAGGCGGATTCTTAACCACTGTGCCTCCAGGGAAGTCCTGATGTCATTCATTTTAATTCTACATATAGTAGAAACCTCACAATTAAAGAATGAGAAAAATGTTTTTTGTATGACTCATGTATTTCCCATTTCCAATGTTCTTTATTCCTTTGTTATGGCAAATTTCCATCTACTACCACTCTCCTTCTTCCTGAAGAACTTCCTTTAACATTTCTTGTAGTAGAGGTCTGCTGGCTTTTGTCTGTATGAAAAAGTGTGAGTTTACCTTTGTTTTTTTTTTCTCTTTGCCGGACGCGGGCCTCTCACCGTTGTGGCCTCTCCCGCTGTGGAGCACAGTCTCCAGATGCGCAGGCTCAGCGGCCATGGCTCACAGGCCTAGCCGCTCTGCAGCATGTGGGATACCCCCGGACCGGGGCACGAACCCATATCCTCCGCACTGACAGGCGGACTCTCAACCACTGCGCCACCACGGAAGCCCTTACCTTTGTTTTTGAAAGACATTTTCAGTGGGTATAACATCCTAGGTTGACCATTTAAAGTATCTTCAGTACTTTAAAGATGTCTTCTGGCTCATAGTTTCTGACAAGAGACGTGTTCTTATTATATCTTACTTCTTTTCTTTGGATGCTCTTTTCCACTGTTTTTTAGCAAGTTAACTATAATATGTCTATGTCATTTTCTTTCTGTTTATTTTGTTTGAAGTTTGTTGAGATTCTTGGATCTATAAATTCACCATTTTTATTAAATTTTGGAGATCTTCAAGCATAATTTCTTCAAATATTTTATGTTTTTACTCTCTCCTCTCCTCTTAGAACTCTATTTACCATATCCTAGGCTGCTTGGCATTTTTTCAAAGGTCTCTGTTCAGTTTTTAAAAATCTTTTCTTCTATTTTGGATAATTTCTGTCCTTATGTCTTCATGTTCACTCTTTTTGTTGCAGTTTTCATCTCCAGATGTTCCCCTTGGGGCTTCTTTTTGTCTCTTTTATTCCTCTTATCATTGTATTCATGTTTTTCTTTATATTCTTGAGCACACGGAGCATACTTCTAACAACTCTTTTATGGTCTTTTTCTTCTAATTCCATCCCTTCTGTCATTTCTGGATTTTATACTGATGTATTGTTATACTGATTGTGGGTCATATTTTCCTGCTTGGTTCATGTCTGGTAATTTTTTCTTAGATAACAGACATTGTAAATTTTGGTTTTGTTTTGTTTTGTTTATGGGTACTGGATTTCGTTGCATTCTTTTAAATAATTGTGGGCTTTGTTCTGACATGCAGTTAAGTTACTCGGAAACAGCTTGATTCTTTCAAGATTTTCTTTTAAGCTTTGTTAGGTGGGGTTCAAAGAAGTCTTTGGTTTAGGGCTAATTTAGCCCCTTTAAGAAAGCAAAATACTATATCTCATGCCCCGTGTATTATGTAGTCTTTGTACTCTGGTTGATTAAAAAAAAAGTGAATATTTCCCAACCCTGTATGAACTCCAAGAATTGTTTAGCTTTCTTCTTTCTTGTTTTCCTTTTTCCAGACTCATGGTTTTCACTCCACATATGCACAGGTCAGTATTCAGCCAAAGATTTCAAGGGGCCTATCAGCACAGCTCCAGAGTTCTCTCTGTGCATTTTCCTCATTTCCAGTACTCTGTCCCAGTGATTCCATTGCCTTGGCTTCCCTGAAATCTAATGTCCATCTCCTCATCTGAATGGGACTGCTGCCCTCTGTTTGGGTTTCCCTTTTCCTGCCCTTTAGTCTGGAAACTGCCTCCAGGCGATAACTGGGGTAATCACAGGGAGGGCTCCTGTCCTGTGTTTCCTTTCTCTTAGCCGTTACAGTCTTCCTTTGCCTGTCCAAAATCTGCAAACAGTTGTTTCATATATTTTATCTGGTTTTCTAGTTGTGTATATCAAGGGAGCAATTCCTTTCGCAGTTAATAATTAATGGGTAGAATCAGAAAACTACTTAACATTTTTTAGGCATTTTCTACCACTTCTCATCAAAGTGAGACTGTGTCTAATTATCTTCACTATTCATAATCTGTTAGATCATAAATTCAAATGGAGGCATTCTTGACAGAGAGTTTGGATAATAAGGGATACCTTGATCTCTGGATCAATTTGGTTCTTAACTTTTAGCTGGTGAGTAGCAGAATTGGGAGGAGAGAGGATTCTCAGTCAGGGTCCTATTCAGAAATAGATGGTACATTTAAAAGGTTTAATCTATAAAATTTAAAAAATTAAAATGCATGTATCCTATCTCTAGCAGGAGAAAAAAAGACACTTTAGAGTTCTGTGGACAAGTTTAAGGGAACCAACAAGAACCCAAGGACTAGCATCAGCGGTTAACATTCCTAGACTTAAAGAAACAAGGAGAAGAAATGGTGTTCCCAGGGCCTCCGTGACAACTGGAGTCCTGGAAGAGGGGCCACACGACAGGATCTGTGGCTATAGAGGGGTTCAGCCACTGCTGAGGTTGTGAATAGATTCTGGAGGAACAGATAGTGGGGGAGGTCCTTGGTTGAGGTTCTCTAGAAGCAGACTCTGGGGGACATGAACTCCCAGACACTCCCAGCTCTCTACCTGTACTGGATGAAGTAGATCTTATGGCCCAAAGGTGGTTTTCTTTTTTTTTTCTTAATTTTGGCTATGTTGGGTCTTCGTTTCTGTGCGTGGGCTTTCTCTAGTTGCGGCGAGCGGGGAGCCACTCTTTTTTTTTTTTCTTTTTGCAGTATGCGGGCCTCTCACTGCTGTGGCCTCTCCCGTTGCGGAGCACAGGCTCCGGACGCGCAGGCTCAGCAGCCATGGCTCACGGGCCCAGCCGCTCCGTGGCATGTGGGATCCTCCTGGACCAGGGCACGAACCCGTGTCCCCTGCAACGGCAGGCGGACTCTCAACCACTGCGCCACCAGGGAAGCCCCGTGGGGGGCCACTCTTCATCGCGGTGCACGGCCTTTCACTGTCGCGGCCTCTCTTGTTGCAGAGCACAAGCTCCAGACACGCAGGCTCAGTAGTTGTGGCTCATGGGCCTAGTTGCTCTGTGGCCTGTGGGATCATTCCCAGACCAGGGCTTGAACCCGTGTCCCCTGCATTGGCAGGCAGATTGTCAACCACTGCGCCACCAGGGAAGCCCCCAAAGGTGGTTTTCTGAAGAAAGTTATAGCTGTCAGCCAACAGAAGCAAAGCACAGAGAAGCAGAAATGGACACACAGAAACAGGCATCTAGGCACAGCACCAACAGTGTCCACCACAGGGGAGGAGGGAAATAAATACCCCAACCATGCTCGCCATTGATCTCCCATTGACCATACCCACCTAGAAGCTAGAGGGTAAGGGATCCCTGGTGATGCAGGCCTTAGGCATAGAGTAGGAACTGGAGGGTGGAAACCTGATCTGGAGAGCAAAGGGAGAATTACTAGACATGAGAGATTTATACATATTCATTTCGTTCTTGAGTTCAAATAGTGATAGGATAGCAAGAGATAACTATATGTGTGTGTGTCTATGTACATAGTTAACATTTACTGTACTAGCAACCATAATATAACAGTATGGATTATGCCACTAATGTTATTTCTGTTTCTCTGGGTCTAATTCCCCACCTCTAAAATTTGAAAAATAAAAATGCGTGTTTCTTATCTCTAGCAGGAAATAATTGTGACAAATAACATGCCAAGTGATTGGGATGTAAAGAACTGCTTCTGAATTTTGCTTGACACTTGAAAACATCCCATTCTTTTTTTGTGTGTTCAAGTTCCAGGTATTAATGAAATAGAAATTAAAAGGTATCCTCATAGTATCTTTAAGGAGTTTACATCCTAAAAAGGCATTGATGCATGTGATCTTGAAAAGTCCTAAATAAAATCATTGTTGCCTGGTTTTTTGAGCATTTTGCAAGTATTTAATTTCCTTTCTTATATTTGACACTAGCTCTGTGACAAAACAAAACTACTGGTAAAAGCCAAGATTCCAAAGGTCTGTAATGAGCAATATGTTTGCACTGGGAGGAGATGAGTCAGTAATCAAGTTTTGGGTCACGTAATGATCATATCTATGGCACTGGAGTGCAAAGGTTATGTACTGTAAACTCCAGGGGACACCATTCTCAGTACTGATATAACTTGCCCAAGCTTCCTTGTAAGCCCACTAATGGTATATCTAAAATCTGGACCCTTTATAAATGGGTTTCCCTACATGTGCTCATTTAGGCTTATATAGGTGCAATGCAATGTTGTACTTGACAGGATCCTTTTTGTTTGTTTCTTTGGTGCCAGTATGAAAACATAACTCAAATTAGCTTAGGCATAAATGGGGATCTGTTGGCTCTGTAAATATACTGGAAATGGCAGAGGAGCTGCTAGGGCTTGGGTGTGTTTAGACCTGGATTTTTTTCTCCATCTATTCCTTCTGCTTCAGTCTTTACATTGGTTTCATTCTCTCCGACAGGCTTTCTCCTATCACAAGGAAGCATAGCCTGGCTCCCATCTCTCTGTTTTATCACTACCAAGGGGGCTAAAGCTCACCTTCTCTGGTGCCAAGTAAAAGAAAATCCCAGAGAGAGGCTCCACTGACCTGACTTGAGTCAGGTGTCCATCCCCTCACCAAACAACTATGGCCAAGGAGATAGGCTACTCTGATTGGGCCTTTTGGGGTCATGTGCTCACCCTTTCAACTATCAGTGGGGTCAGGAGTGGGTGCTGTAAGAAAAGAACAACTCCCTTTGAACCTTATGATTAGAGTCAGAGAGAGTAATAAAGAAGAGGCTGATGTTCAGGTACACACGCTGCAAAGTGGATGTGATGACCTTCATTTTAAAGATGAGATAGCCAAGTCTCAGAGAGGTCGAGCGACTCATTGAAGGCTACAGAGGTAATAAGTGCCAAAGCTGTGATTGACAAGAGGCAATATATTATAGGGATTAAGAGGTCAGACCCTAGAACCAGATAGATCCGAGCCCAGATCCCAGCTCTGCTACTTACCAGTGTTGTTTGGGATGAATTACTTTACTTCTCTGCCTCTTATTTCTCAGCTTAAATACGGGCATAATTATAGTACTGCCTTCATTAAGGTAATGGTGAGGATTAAATGAGATACTACATGCAAAGTGCTTAGCACAGTGCTAAGCATAATGTAATCATTTGTCATTATTGGTTAGAATTTGAACCTAAGTATGTCTGTTTCAAAGCAGCACCTGTGTGGTTTGTGAGTCTCAAGGGGAATCACTGCGATTGCTTTGTTATGTTCTCACGCCTGATGACTTTGGAATTTTTATAAATGGTCCACAAACAAATGAAGTAATGAAGCCAGTCTTCATCACCACTGAGCAGGAAGACCACTACCAGTTACTAAATGGGCTTGAGTGATGGACTGAAAATCCAAATCAAGCCTCAGAAATCAGGGATTCCAGCCAGGTCCCGCTACCAGAGGACAGTCTGTCCATTTACCCAAAGAACTAATATAGCCTCCCAACTCAGAGGGCTAACATCATCCGTGCTCCCAAACTGGACTCAGGCAACCGCGGCCTGCCTGTCACTCACTTACTCACTCATTCATTCATCAAATGTTTATTGAGCATTTACCATGTGTAGACCCTGAGCTCTGCACGGTGTTTGATATTTATACATCAAAAGAGTCTCTCCTAGTTGGAAAGTCAAAAGGACATTGAGTTCTTAGACAGGGGAGCAGTCGTAGGAGGAAACCTAAACATATATATTATCTGACAAGATTCTCCTTGAAACCTAGCTTGAGGAAATTTGAAAAAGTTTCCCAAGAGTAAGAAATTATAAATGGAAATTAAGTGTAGTATCCATTGTTACTAACTCATGGTATAAAAATATCAATGATATTCTCATCAAAGTACAAAATGTACCTTTTTACATTGAACCAAAACTCCCATGAGAAAATTACAAACAGAATATTTCTGGCAAAGCAGATGATACTAAAGGGACTCGTGTGAAAGATGCCTCAGCCTGATAACCTGTGGAGAATGCCCATTATTCTTAATCACAGTTTACTGACAGGCATTCATTAATTATAATAATATTTTGTAGATCCATGTATCCTTTCATCCCTAATTCTCAAAGTGCTTTACAACTAGTAATTAATTTACCCAACATCTTAGGGACATATTTAGAGTTAACTTCCAGCACTGATGCTGAGAATACCTTACTCAGAAGTTTTAGACCCAGACCGTCCTTTTGTTGCCTGAAGCCTTGGAATGAGGAGCAACCAGTTCTCAAATTGTACCCAGAGGGGAACAGAAGGAAACCCAACAGAAGGAAACACTTCATATGCTGTCAAAGGAAGAAATCCCCAGTGTGGGAAAGCCATAACTGATGGTGGCATTTGCAGCTGGTGTGACCTCTTGGGTAAACCAGAATGTGGAGTTACAGGAAAAAGTTCCCTGAGTCTCACTAAAACGCCTGATATCAGCTTTCATAAGAGGAGAGAAGTACACTGTTCAATGATCCAACTCCACCCAAGGTGTGGGCTAAGAGGTGGTGTGGTGAGATGCGGAGAGCCCTGGCACAGAGAGTCCAGGGACGGGGCTGCCAGCACTGGCTCCACCACGACATGGCTATGTGACCTGGAGTGAGTCACTTCACCTCGCTGAGCCTTTTGTTTCTTCATCCACAGAATTCGTTTGGAGCCATATGTCACAAATGAGCAGGCTGCGTGACGATGTTGGCTAGCAGCCCTGTTTTATTTGGCCCACACAGTGTTTTTAAAATGCCTGTATTTCCGGTTTTACTCAGCCCCGACCTTTCCTTCTGACCTATTACCCAGTGTTCCTCACTCATGTTTGTCACTCTCCTGACCTCTGGAGGCATTTGAGGTGGCAATCCCCAGGTGAGATTGTCTCTCTCTGATGCTGCTTCCAACCCTGATTACCAGAGAGTCCAGGTCGTATGAGATTACTAAGCGTCAGCAGTCAGGTAGAAGAATTACAGAACTCTGAAGCTTTGGAGTGCTTTTCCAGACTCTTCCATCTGTGCGCTGATGATATAATCTCCTAGGCCTCTTCCTATAGATCCCTGACAGCCACGCTCTCCATGGCAGTCACAGAATTAGCCTTTTCTGTCTCTCGTACACAGTAAGTGATAGCACACAGCTTAGGTCCCTCATTTATTTTCTCATTCCCTCTCCTTGACTCTTAGAGGCCAGCTAGGGGAAATCACCCACAGGGCAAAGAAGCTCTTGTCAAGAGCAAGGCTTGAATCCATGATGGAGGAAAGAGAGGTGGGAAAGAAAATGTAAATGCTGTGGGAGGATTTTCCCCAAAAAATTTAAGCTAGAGAGGGGTCTTAAAGGCAGGCTATTCGTTTCTAGGACTATCTTTTGTAGATCCCCAAACTTCTAGCTCTTACTGCGTGCTTTCCTAGTTGAGTAGGTTTCATTGAGCTCCCCGGGGGTCTCCCTTCCTGCAGGGGAATTTGTTCATGCTGACCCCAGGGCACGCAGCTGCGGTGAGCCTCCGGGACACAGGCTGTCTGTACAATGCAACCCTGTATCGTAGAAACTTCCCCACACAGGTTCGCACACAGGAGTTCTGTCATTAACACAGTGCTGGTCATGGGGTGGAATGCACGAAGGGTGGAAAACAGCTTCTTTCTCAAAAGCTTTCTTTTTATGAGCTTGGCCCCCCCTGACAACTTGGAATTTTCTTTTGTAGCTGAAAAAATATATTTCTCTTAAACAGGACCCTGGCAGTTGCGTAACCTCAAAGATCTGTTGGCCGAACAGCTAAGTGAGACAAGAGTCAAAAAGGACCCAGCTGCACATGAAAATCAAGCTGATTCTATGAGCCACGTAATAATTGTGGCTTAGCATTCAACCTTCCTTTCTTAAATGGTTCATTTTCTTCCTGAGCATAAAAGTCAAGCATACTCACTGTTGAAAACAAAGGGAGTGAATAATCACCCCTAACTTCACTACCCAAAGATTTCGTTTTAGCACATTTTCTAGAGACTTTTTGCTATTCACTGTAATATCTTTTTTTATATTGAGGTGTAATTGACATTTAACATGATACCAGTTTCAGGCATACAACATAACGATTCAATATTTGTATGTGTTGTGAAATGATCACCACAGTAAGTCTAGTTAATATTCGTCACCATACATAGTTACAAAAATTTTTTTCTTGTGATGAGGACTTGCAATATCTACTCTCTTAGCAGCTTTCAAATACGCACTACAGTATCGTTAACTATCGTCACCACGCTGTATTACATCCCCATGACTTCATTATTTTATGACTGGAAGTTTGTACCTTTTGACCCCCTTCAATCATTTTGCCCACTCTCCACCTCTGGCAACCACCAATCTGTTCTCTCTATCCATGAGCTTGTTTTTTTGCTGGTGGTGGTGGTTTGTTTTGTTTGTTTTTTTTTTTTGCGGTACGTGGTCCTCTCACTGTTGTGGCCTCTCCCGTTGCGGAGCACAGGCTCCGGATGCGCAGGCTCAGCGGCCACGGCTCATGGGCCCAGCTGCTCCGCGGCATGTGGGATCCTCCCGGACCCGGCACGAACCTCTGTCCCCTGCATTGGCAGGCGGACTCTCAACCACTGCGCCACCAGGGAAGCCCATGGTGGTGGGTTTTGTTTTGTTTTGTTTGTTTGTTTTTTTAGATTCCATGTATAAGTGAGATGATATAGTATTTGTCTTTCTCTGTCTGACTTTTTCACTTAGCATAATGCCTTCATCCATGTTGTTGCAAAAGGCAAGATTTCATTCTTTTTTGGCTTAATAGTATTCCTTGTATACATCTTTATCCATTCATCATTAAGAGACATCCATATCTTGGCTATTGAAAACATGTTGCAATGAACATTGGGTGCATATATCTTTTCTGTTATTTTTCTTTTAAACCCATTTTATTAAGGCGAATTGCAGCTATTAGGTATGCTTACATGTATTTGTCACATTATAAATTTATTTACTTATTTATTTTTGGCTGTGTTGGGTCTTCGTTGCTGTGCACGGGGTTTCTCTAGTTGTGGTGAGCTGGGGCTACTCTTTGTTGTGGCGCAGGCTTCTCATCGCGGTGGCTTCTCTTGTTGCGGAGCACGGGCTCTAGGTGTGTGGGCTTCAGTAGTTGTGGCACGCGGGCTTCAGTAGCTGTGGCTCACGGCCTCTAGAGCGCAGGCTCAGTAATTGTGACACATGGACTTAGTTGCTCAGCAGCACGTGGGGTCTTCCCAGACCAAGGCTCAGAGGCTCAGACCCATGTCCGCTGCACTGGCAGGTGGATTCTCAACCACTGCACCACCAGGGAAGCCCCATATATCTTTTCAAAATAGTGTTTGCATTTTCTTTGGATAAATACCCAGAAGTGGAATTGCTGAGTCATATGGTCGTTCTCTTTTTAATTTTTTGAGGAACCTCCACATTGTTTTCCATAGTGGCTGCACCAGTTTACCTTCCTCCCAACAATGCACAAGGGTTCCCTTTTCCCAACATCCTTGCCAACGTTTATTATTAGTTGTCTTTTTGATAATAGCCATTCTGATAGGTGTGAGGTGATAGCTCATTGAAGTTTTGATTTGTATTTCCCTGACGATTAGTGATGTTGAGCATCTTATATACTTGTTGGTCATCTGTATGTCTTCTTAGGAGAAATCTATTCAGATCCTCTGTCCATTTTTAAATCAGGTTGTTTTACGCAATTCATGAGTTCTTTATATATTTTGGATATTAACCCCTTATCAGATATATGACTTGCAAATATTTTCCCCCATTCAGTAGGTGCCATTTCATTTTGTTGATGGTTTCCTTTGCTGTGCAGAAACTTTTAGGAATCTCTTTTTAAAAGTAGTTGAGATCATACTAGTCTCATCTCTTAAGGTCACATTTTTCTTTCAGGATATTATGAAATCTCTCTCAGAGAGGATAGAAGGCTTATGTCATTTAAATTATTTGTAATAAGATTTTCAGTGGTTTAGGAGAGATGGGAACATTTGTCCAGGACCACAGAGTTTTAGCCATCAGGAGAGGAGATTCAATACTTCTTAAAAAATGCCATGGGTTATAGTTTTATTGGACTTAAGCTGTGGAACCAAAGCCTCAAAATCTTACCCACATACATCTTAGATATGACTTCTAGCCATCTGTTCAGATTCACTATTAATAAAAATACTTGCAAAAATAACTCTATATTTTATTCCTATTATTATTTCCTTACAAACCTCGGAGATTTGACTTAGAACCTCTAGATTTTAAAGCAGCCTTGGGAGCAGCCCCAGTGTATCCCCACATCCCAAGGATTTTGCCCTGGGACTATAAGGAAGTAGTCTTTATTGGGGGGAGTACACATAAGGAAAGGAGGAGCTAATAAGTGGTTTTTTTGTGTGGTTTTTTTGTGTTGTTTTTTTTTCCCCGGTACGCGGGCGTCTCCCTGCTGTGGCCTCTCCCGTTGTGGAGCACAGTCTCCGGACGCGCAGGCTCAGCGGCCATGGCTGACGGGCGCAGCCGCTCCGTGGCATGTGGGATCTCCCCGGACCGCGGCATGAACCCGTGTCCCCTGCATCGGCAGGCGGACTCTCAACCATTGCACCACCAGGGAAGCACTAATAAGTGTTCTGGTGTTAAAAATATTTAAGTTTATGCTCAATGGCGATGTGTTCAGCCTCGAGCTTTAAACAGATTGCGCAGCAGTCTAGAAAACATGAGCTTCAGCGAGACAGCCAGTACCCCATAAACACATGTCCCTTGGTATATCCATGTGCACAGTGAAGAGACTGCAAGACGAAGAGTAGCTGAGGAATTACACAAGGTGGAGGAGCAGCAGCACGACGAATAACAGGTGTCGCGCTGCTCTAGCCTGGCCAGCCCCAGATCCGGGCCGTGGAGAGCCCTGATGTTGCCACACAAGGCAGTTCTCAAGGGTGCAATGTGTTCAGGGCTCTTTGCCCCTGATTAAAATGTGCACCAGGGCCACGCTGATGATGGCCTTTCCATGTGGTAGTTAACACAGACATGAGCATGGTCGACCCCTTTAGCACGTTAAGGTGGAAACAGGAGGCAGGAAAGGAAATGAAAGGAGCAGGGAGCACAGTTAACGTGAACTTTCCCAAACAGCCCAGGTGAATAGCATCTTTCAAAATTCTAGCACTTAATCTATTCAGATCTTGGAAAACAAGCAATTTGTCTAAAACTGGGTGTTTACGAAATGGGCATAGTACTTAGGGGGCATTAATGCTTAACAGCTTTGCTGAAATCTGTACAGGACTCACTCTGCACAATAAGGAGAGGGCTGAGAGAAAGTAGGGGATCTCTTGTCAGTTCCTCAGATGCACCCCCCCCCCATTCCTCAGAGTGGGGGCCACAGCTGCTCCTGCCCTGTGGTTTCAGTTGCCAAATCTGATTGAGTCAGAAAGCCCACCTGCCAGACTCCGGAGGCTTTCCTGCTGCCTGGATGGCTCCTTTGGTGTCAGCCATGGCTGGAATGGGATGGAGCCAGGGTCTCGCCTGCCTCAGCGGTTGAGCTTTGGCAAAATCCCAGCAGCCCCTGCTCACTTGCCCCATATTGCTAAGATCAGAGCACTGTGCTGTATATCTGAACCGCTACAGGTACTAATCCAGAGGTCTTCTTGCAAACTTCTTTCCACCAAGGACTTATTTGTTTAGAAAACTGAAATATTTTTTAAAGATTTATTTATTTAGGCTGCACCAGGTCTTAGTCATGGCACGCAGGACCTTTAGTTGAGGCACGTGGACTTTTTAGTTGTAGCATGTGGAATTTTTAGTTGCGGCGTGTGGACTTCTTAGCTGTGGCATGTGGACTCTTAGTTGCAGCATGCACGTGGGACCTAGTTCACTGACCAGGGATCGAACTCGGGTCCCCTGCATTGGGAGCACGGAGTCTTACCCACTGGACCACCAGGGAAGTCCCAGAAAACTGAAAATATTTTTGCTTCTCTTTTCTTATCACCCAAACAAAATCTGTTCATTGTAAAAAATTAGGAAAATAAAGAAAAAAGAAAAACCCGTCCAATTACTAGAGATAACTACTGTTAATACTTAATATCTGTCCTTTTTACACATATTTGTGTGTGAGTATACGTTACAATGTTCATTACTTTATAACCTGTATTTTATGTTTAACATATGGTAATCGCCTTTCCATGTCATTAAACCTTCATTCCTCTACAAGAGCACTTTTTTTTTTTTTTTTTTTTTTTTTTTTTTTTTAAAAA
>NW_020185321.1:9490641-9530082 GCF_003031525.2 Neophocaena asiaeorientalis asiaeorientalis
CCTTTTTTTTTTTTTTTTTTTTCATTTTTTTTTCAAGAGCACTTTTTGACACTGCTGGAAAACTGCCTCACAGTGACACCAACTCCAATGCGGTCAGCCCACCTAGGAATTCATCTTGAGATACAGGGGGGACTATTGAGCATTCTGTCCAGGCACTCAAAACAAGTGTCCAGGCACTCAAAACATTCACAGCATAGACTCTCACCAATAGACACAAAATGAATATAGGGCCTAGGAAGTTTGCCTGCTTCTTAGAAGAATCTTCACGCAGGAGAAGACAAAGCAAGAACGGTGGAGGATCTCCCAGAGGCTCATCTCTCAAAGCCACCACACACGATAGAAAAGTCCCAGGGCTGAGACGTCAGCCAAAAAGAGCTGCTCGTGGCTGGGGAGCCATCCTGCTTAGTGAGGTGGAAGCAGAAGGGGCCACTTGCCTTCCAGTGGAGCCATGACCGCCAGGCACGACTCTGTGATGTTGTGTCATTTCCTAACTCTTCTTTCTGCCCAAGTGCAGGTTGGAGGGAAAGGGCCCACTGCCTTCTTGAAGTGAGGCTAGAAAGATGGCAAAGTCTTTTCCAAGAAAAGACAATTGTTGAGTCAGAGAGAAGATGCAAGTCAAGTACCACACAGAACTAGAAGCCCAGAGCTGTTGAAAGGAGGGATTGCATCTCTAATGCTTGGATTTTCAGGAAAACTTAAAACCCCTCAAAATCATGACTGTCCTTAAAGAACACTAGACACTTCTGCTTCTTCACAGCCACAGGCCCTCCCACTGAACCGTAAAGCCAGGGACCCAGAGTTATGTTTTCTGCTGTGGGTTTTGTTCAGTGCTTAACACACTGTTGCTGGTGCTCCAGGGCTGAGGGCCTGAAAAATTGCCCTTGGTCACCTCTTTCAGCCCACGTAGAGGAAGGTTTTCAATGAGTGGTGTCGTCAAGATGGAGCAGAGTATGCACAACCTACATAACTAATTTTGTCTGAGCAGAAAGTCTCTTTCCCAACTTTGGAATGAAGCCAGGCCAGCAACTCTGGCTGAGGACTTTCAAGGTTCCAGCAATTGCTTCCTTGAGAATCATTTCTGCTTTATTCTTACTTTGCTTAGCAGGAGAACCTGCTGGGGCTTGGCTGTCCATTATGCAGCTCAAGGTGAAGGTTAGCAACAAAATTGTCATTTCATTCTCCTATATTGTTACTCAAGCCGCAGATATTACGGGAACAATCTGTTTCTACCCACACTGTCATCCCTGAAAACTTTGTGCTATGATCTATTCTTTCTAACTGGTCCAGTTTTGAGAGGAGGTAAAATGGACACTGTTAGAAAACAGCACTAATGATATCATTGATTTTGACAGGTATATTTAGAGTAAAGGATGAAAAATCCTTCAGTTTTATTTATGCGGATCCGACATTCACCCATTCATCCGTTCAACAACCAAGACAAAATTCTAACCTAATTCTATAGGAAACTAAATAAATTACTTCAAATTTATTATTATTTTTTAAAGGATAGAAAGTTGTTAGAAGGATGAAGACAGACTTCATGGAGGAGATGACATTTGAGCTAACCCTTAACAGCTATGTGGGGATGAGTGGGAGGCGATTCCAGGCAGAGCGAATAACATAAGCAAAGGCACAGAGGGGAGGAAGTATGAATCTGTAGCAAACAGTGAGTCGTTTTGCACAACTTAGGTTTTGGATGCATAAAGGGAAGGACAAGTAGGAAATAAGATCAAAAAGAAAAGTCTGATGCCTATTTTGGAGAATCTTGAATATCAAGCTAAGAAATTTGGATTTTATTCCAGTAGCCACATGACATTTCATAGCAGAGAGATAAGAGGGTGACACGGACTAGAAGTAAGTGAGGGATGAGAGGGGAGATTCCTGGGAGGCACTGCCACGGTGCAGGCAGGAGTTAACCGGGCCTGAGCTAGGACAAAGCAGACAAACTAGGAGGTGGAGGCAGCATTCACAGAGCTTAGCAGCTGACTGGATGTGGGGTGCGTCAAGGATGTATGCTAATCACATTCTCGAGGTCAGTGGTTCTCAAGCTATAGCACGTCAGAATCACCTGGAGGGCTTGTTAAGATACGGATTGTGGGCCCCACCCTTGGAATTTCTGATTCAAACCTGGAGTGGGGTCCCAGAAACTGCCTTCCTAGCAAATTCCCAGGAATTGCGGATGCTGTTCGTCTGAGGACCGCACTTTGAGAACCGCTGCTCCGGGTCCTCTGTGGCTCACTTTTGTGACTCTGGGGAAGCAATTGCAATGGGACAAGGGAGGCAGGAGAGGCAATAATTAGAGTCAGTACAAGTGAATTGGAGGAGACGTTTCTTGTCCTTTGTTTTATTTCTTCTAATTTTTAAATTTGTTTTTGGTTGTGTCACGTCTTAGTTGCGGCACGCGGGATCTTCATTGAGGCACGCGGGATCTTTCGTTGCGGGGCACGGGCTTCTCTCTAGTTGTGGCGCACGGGCTCCAGAGCGCATGGGCTCTGTAGTTTGCAGCACGCGGGCTCTAGTTGAGGCACGTGAGCTCAGTAGTTGTGGCGTGTGGGCTTAGTTGCCCCATGGCACGTGGGATCTTAGTTCCCTGACCAGGGATCAAACCTGCTTCCCCTGCATTGGAAGGCAGATTCTTTACCACTGGACCACCTGGGAAGCCCCTTTTCTTGTTCTTCGAACCTACAGCATGCCTGATGTCTGGAGCAAAAGGGCTCAGTTGGGGAAGTTTACAGGGTACAAAGACGCTGTATTAACCTATAAGTTGGAGCACAGAAGCACACTAATTTAGGGCTCAAGCATTCTGTTTTTCTTTGAAAGTATACGGGTTCTAATCTTATGGGGAGGCAACATTATGATGTAACGTTAGAATCAACAGCCCTGAGTTCAAATCCTGCTGCCCCTTCCGCCAACGACGTCACCTCTTGAAGTCTCGGTTCTTCTAGGTTAAAATTAGATTAACAAGGCACAGTGCACAGTGCTGTGAGGAATAAATGTGGAAACCTACGGAAAGCACTTGGTACCATGCCCGGCACACTGTGGGGCTTCCTGAATTTTGGTTTCCCCTACCCCAACGCTTCAGATGTGAGTGAAGGGGGTACAGCCCGTGGTGGAAGCCTTATAAGCGCCTCTTGATCAAACAGCCCCCCGGAGACACCTGAGGTCCCATAGTAACCCAGTCATGTCTTTGGATTAAGCCCCACTGTAGCTCTCTTTACAACTGCCGGTGTGTTGAATCCCAAAGGATATGGGAAAATTCATTTGTCAGGTACTTTCTGCCTGCTGGGAAGGCACTGGGAAACGGGATCTGAAATGGGATATGGACACAGAGGGAGGAGTTTCTGGAACAAAGCAGTTTTGTCTTCTTTGGAATTTCATCAGGCCAGGCGGCCTTGACCAGGGCAATGTCACTGAGGGCCTTTGGAAGCTTTGATACTGCTGGTGAGGCTGTGTGAACTTTAGAAGATTTTCAGAGTGCCTGCGGTGGAAAAATGAGCCGGTAAGCACTTTTTCCCCCCTTTAACCAGATAAATCTGATGTCATAACATCCCCAGACAGGCAAGCAGAATGCAGACTTGGCAGTGAATCACAGAGGGAAGAGCGTCTGAGACTGAGCCTGTGTCATGGGAACTCGATGACAAACAAGGCCCTGAGGCCCCACCCCCTTTCTGGGAGAAAGGGTTGGGAAACAGCAACCCCATCATTTCAACAGATGAAGTGGGGATGGAGCTGGGAGGGAGACTGGAGGAGAGCGGAGGGTCACACAGAGGGTTCTCCCGGCCTGGCTAATCCAACCAAGTGCACCAGGTCATAGGGTAGTTGGAAGGTTAGGACCTTACTCAAACATTTAGTGGGGATGTGGGGAGAGGGAGGGGAAGGGGTTGCACTAAATGACTTCCATGATCCCCACCCAACTTGCTATTTGATGATTGGGTGATAGGAGTTAACAAGCCCAACATTGCTCAAGCTGCCACTCGATGGAGATTCCATTGATTTAGTCATGAAGAGAAGCATCAATCATTCAGGTCCACCAGGTCCCTGGCTGTGAATTGGCACTCTTCATTTTTTAAAATTTACTTACTTTCCCTCAATTAGATCCAGTACAGATACAAAGGAGTAGTATGCAACTAAAATAAATGCCTTTGCAGAAGACTATGTAATGACAAGGGAAGGAAATGCAGGTCATAAAAACAGTATAACCCTACTATTATTTTTAAAATAGAATGAAAAAAAGACTGGAAAGATGTCTCAGAGGTTAACTCTGGTGGTCAAACTATAGATCATTTTTTCCTTTTGTCTTATCTGAGTTTTCAAAATTATTTACAAATAAGCATGCATTACCTTTGAAGTAGGAAAAGACAAAATAATTTAATTAAAAAATGTTCATTCTAGAAAATACTTTCACTAAATATGAGTATAAAGTATACATGATTTTGTTACCTGCATTTAAGTATTTTCCACGTTGTTAAAAACTTCCTAGTAGTTATTATTAATAGCTGCATGGTATTTCATCATATAAATATACCATGCTTTTGGCTCTCAATCCACAGTTGTTGGTTATTTATATTGTTTACAACTTTTTATTATTACAAATAATGCTGCAATCTATCTTTTTAGCTCATTTAATTTTCCCATAAATTTTATCTTACCCCTAATTGCCTTCGTAAGATTGAATTTCCATATATTCACACACCCACAGAAACATATTTTTCTTTCTCACTATATACCAATAAACTCAGTGTTTTGTTTTTTTTTTTTGTAGGGGCCCTCTCTCACACTAAGACTTTCTTTTAAGAGTGCCAGGCATTTGAATTCTCATGACAATTGTCTGTCATAGATTGGAGTCTTAGAGGTCATTCAGTCCTGTGTCCATGTACACGGAGGAAGCTGAGGCCCAGAGAGGGGAAATGACTGGCCAGTGAAATGACTGGCCCAAAGGCACATGGTGAATTAGTGACCAAGCTGGAAAAGCCAATTCATGAATATTTTTCAAGGACTAGGAACTTTGGAGGGTCATCAAACACTAAATGATGTTAGGGAAGAAGATAGAAAGAGAGAATGAAAAAAGACTTAGTGGTAAGAGGGAAAAAGGAGAGAGGGAAAGAAGTTGGATAGGGGGGGATAAAGAAAACTGAGACCAAGGACAAAAATGTAAAAAGAAAAAGTAAATGAGAAAAGTTAACGTATCAACACTCTTTATATCAGGGTTTGTTAACTAAGGTACTGTTGGCATTTGGGTCAGATGATTCTTTGCTGTGGAGGTGCTCTCCTGTGCATTGTAGGACGTTTAGCAGCATCCCTGGCCTCCACCCATGAAATCCAGTAGGATCTGGGGCCCCCAGTTGTGACAACCAAAATATGCGTTCAGACAATGATAAATGTCTCTTGGGTGCAAAATCACCCCAAGGTGAGAACAACAGCTCTCTGGTATTGTTCTCTATGACACCACTGGAGAAATACTTCCCCCATTTCTTATTGCTGGAAAGGAATCTAAAACATCTCCTGGAAGAGGAAACTGGAAACAAAACATTCAAATGCACTTTATAGAATGTCCCCAAATGGCAAGGTTGTACTGAAAGGCAGGGAGAGAAAAGATTAAATAAAGTCCATTTTTCTGGCAAAGAAAATGAGACAGGAAATATACAGTTTGCTTCAGGCACGAGGATGAGTCAGAGAGAAACCAGTATGAAAACATGAACTTAGGTTCTGACCTTTAGAAAGAAGAAAAACACTTTTATCACTAACCCCTCCCCAATTCAATCTTGGATCTTTGTAGGAACAAGGAAGGAAATCTGCAGTAGGAAATCTTCCCTCAAAGCTAATGAAACAACAGGAATTGGAAGTAACATGTAGAAATGTGTTTGTTTGTTTGTTTTCCATGAAGGACAAAAGCAGAGGGTGGTAAGAGTTAGATTCACTGATTTAAAAAAAAAAGTTGGCCATTGTTCACTAAGTACTGTAAAGTGCCTTATATTCACACTATCCCCCCAGAGCCTGACATCAGCCCTCTGAATGGGGTCCTATTATTATCCCCACTCGACGTATGAGGAGCTGAAGGTCAGAAGTTAGGTAACTTGCCTAAAGTCAGTCAACCATGTGATGAGGCCAAGGTTTCAAAACAGGCCTGCTTGATTACCAAGGCAGGGCAGTCACTTCTTAGCACCCCTGCCTCTGCCATCGACAGAATTCTTCTATTAAGACTGCTACTCTGTTCCATTTTAGGATGTTTTCTAGAAAACCCCACAGTTCACCTCATTACAGTCATGGGCAAGAGTACTGGGCACTCCCTGTAACCTGAGTCCAACCTGGAGGCTTCCCCCAGGAGTTCACCTGTACCCTAGCTACGCAGGAAGATCTACAGAATTTAGCTCACGAGGTGCTGTCAGAGTCCAGTCTTGGGCTTGTACCCATCCTATTCCCTTCCTCTGGCTGCCTTTCACAGAACACAGAGGCTATCTCCCCTTCCCCAACCACCCAGAGCCACAGCTGCCCTGGCACAGCTGCCCTGGCACATCTGCCCTGCCATCATCCTGGCATGATGCAGTGGTTCCTTTCTTTTACAAAGACGATTAGGTAGAGAATTGCTTCAAACTTCTTTAAAGATTATTTTTTTAGACATAAAAAAGAATGAAATAAAGTCATTTACAGCAACGTGGATGGACCTACAGATTATCATACTAAATGAAGTCAGACAGAGAAAGACAAATACCATATGATATCACTTATATGTGGAATTTTAAAAAATGATACAAATGAACTTATTTACAAAACAGAGATAGACGCACAGACATAGAAAACAAACTTCTAGTTACCAAAAGGGAAAGGGGGATCTGTTAATCCCAAATTAGGAGTTTGGGATGAACAGATACACACTACTATATATAAGGTGGATAAACAACAAGGACCTACTGCACAGCACAGGGACCTCTATTCAACATCTTATAATAACCTATGATGGAAAAGAATCTGAAAAAGAATATATATATATAAAGCTGAATCACTTTGCTGTATACCTGAAACTAACACAACATTATAAATCAACTATACTTCAATTTTTAGAAAAGACTATATTTTTAGAGAAGTTTTAGGTTCACAGCAAACTTGAGCAGAAGGTACAAAGATTTTCCAGAGACCCCCCTGTCCCCACAAATTATTAATGCTCCCACCAGAGAGGGATATTGATTATATCTGATGAACCTACATGGACACGTCACAATCACCCAAAGTCTGTAGTTTATATTAGGATTTATTCTTGGTGTTGACTTTTTAAATTTCTTAAGAACGTTTTTGGAATAGTATTAGTATTTTTTAAAAGAGCTTCTACGGTATTGCATTTTAAAAGCGATTCTGTTTCCACTGAGGGAGGGCTTCAGGAGGCAAGAGCTGCTTTTCAAACCTTTCCCCTCAGGCAGAAATATTCTGTGAGTTCTTTGGATACATAGTACAGATGTTACACACCTCCCATTGCTTCCAGGATGACAAACAGTTATGAAGAAAATAATAATGAGAAGGAGAAAGCATAATCTCCTTACTCTGAGCCGTGCGCTCTTATACGGAGCCATGCACTTTTCCACTTTTTTTATTTTATTTTTATTTTTGCTGTACGCGGGCCTCTCACTGTTGTGGCCTCTCCCGTTGCGGAGCACAGGCTCCGGACGCGCAGGCTCAGCGGCCATGGCTCACGGGCCCAGCCGCTCCGCGGCATGTGGGATCCTCCCGGACCGGGGCACGAACCCGTGTCCCCTGCATCGGCAGGCGGACTCTCAACCACTGCGTCACCAGGGAAGCCCACTTTTCCCTTTTATACCTGAGGAAATTGAGGGCTAGAGAAGTTAAGTTACTTGTCCAAGGTCACACAATTAAGAAGGGCAAAATCTTAAAAGACAAAAATCTTTCAATATGATTTTTTAAAAAAAATTCTGCTTCCAACAACCTGCATATAGGCAGTTCTGAGAGTGCAGCTTTGCTTCCTTCCACAAATATTTATTGAAACCCTACTATGAGACATTCAAAGAAGGATGGCAAGATCAGAGTTCCTAGGCTGTGATTTCAGCACTGGATAGAGGCATGCCATGTCTAAAAGTCCTTGCCATGTGAAAAACATCTCTTTCCTACTTAATGGCAAACTCCTCCCATTTCCCTTCACAGGAGGAGGCCGCAGGGCCAACACCTATTGTCTGTTCATCTTTATCCACTCAACCTTTGGCTTCCCCTCCCATGTTGTGAAATGCTCCCCCAGGTGAACCGTGCCCTCCTAAAGGTCCGGCCTCATGGGCATGGAGAGTCCTTATCTTGCCCATCTTCTCTGTGGCATTTGACACTCTTACCAACTTCCTCTTCCTTGAAACTCCCCTTTCTTGAAACTCCAGTGACTTCCCAAGACCATCCTTTTCCCGTTCGCTTCCCACTCCTCTGATGTTCCTTCTCCGTCTCTTTGATTATAAGTAATTTCCAAACTTGGAAATTTAAAGGTGCTGTGTGCATAATTAACTCACAATGGTTTTGATGAACTAAAAAATCAACATCGTGACAAGGGTTGGGGATGGGAAAACTTCACGAGGAAGGCCCATAGCAGACCATGGGTTTGCTCACCGATCCCATGAGAAGCCGGGTTCCCAGCCCCAGCACAGCAATGAGCTTGGCTGTGTCTCTTCCGGGCAGTCACTGTCAACCTTCAAAACACGAGCAGCTCATTGTTTGCTAGGAACTATATTTAGGAAAGACAAAGCCTCCTGGGTGTGGAAGGACTGCCCGTTTGGGCAGAGGGCCAGGTTTAAAGGCCTAGACCTGTGAATAGCACTTACTTCGTTGGGCGTTGATTTTAAATGTGTGTTTTCTAACAATAGGGCCCCAGCTTCTGCTGGCCCTAAAGGGTTACAGATTTTCCCTCATGGTGACAGATTGTACAGCTACATCTCAGAAGACATAAAACTCCTTCCAGTCATCCCAGATTTAGGTCCATAGATCTCCAGTTATAGAAGAGAGCCATTCTGGGTAATGCAGCAGATGTAAATTGTGTGCCTGAATTGATTTCACATTAATTTCTCGTAGGCTATTTCCATGCTCCTTAAATACCAATTTTTAAAGCTTTTATGGTATTGTGTTTTCAGAGCTGGTTTGTTTCCACCCAAGAGCAGGCTTCAGGAGGCAAGAGCTGTTTTTCAAACCCTTCCCCTTGCGGGAAAGCATTTTCACCAGCAAAGAATTCTCAGTAATGAGCTGTCTGTTTGCACAACTCCTGTGCGAATGTTCTCGTGCTGCTTCTGTATTCTCCCTTTTGCAAGACACATCATGGGGCACAATCTTTGGCTTTCATGCTCTCTTGAAAGACCAGCCCTGGGCGCCCTTTGGAACTGAGTTAAGTGGTCCTGCAGGAGCTCGGGGCCTCAGATAATGGCCCTGAGTGTCCTTGTTGCACAGCGGGGCCCATGTGCCTTGCACCCTGGGCTCTTGGCTCTCCTACTTGAACCAAATGCTTTTAGAAGCCATCAGATGAAGAGCAAAACAATAATCTAAAAACCCTTTTTTTTCTTTTGAAAGCGAGAAAGGGAGATAGGGGGCTGACCTCAGATCCAAGTCCTGAACATGAGACAGAAGCTCATCTTACACCTTTCGAAGCATTAATTTTCGTATGCCTAAAGCTACATGGCACACAGCAAAGTAACAGCACATCAGCTGTTCCTTCTACCAACACATGGCGCCAGCAGGAAGGGGCCCTTCTGTGGCATTTCTTCATGGATGTGGCCACATTTGCTAGGCTTGGGTTTATTTTTGAGACATTTTACAAATGGTTTGATGAATTGACCATCGTTCCCAATTAAACTAAACACTAAAAGTGATTGAGAGTATTGAAACTCCAACGGAAGAGAAGTATACAATTATCAATATGTTGGAAACTAAAGTTTCCATGAAGATGGAGAGAAATGGAAGACGAATGTGGTTTACTCTGAGGGACAATTCCCCAGGACAAAGAGGGGACCATACAATATGGAATGTGCAATTGACAATTTGTGAGAGGCTAGAAGGCTGGCACTGAAGTTGGATGTCTATTACCCTGAGGTTAATTCACGAGAAGGCTCTGGACTGAAGGACAGTTGGACTGTAAACTCCCTTTAGGGATGTAACGTCCTAGGGAAAGGTAATTTTGTATAAAGCAGCTGCTTTTACCAGTGGCATGCTCATTTTTAGATTCTAGCACCACCTAGAGGAGAGGATGAAATAATTTCCATCCACTGCTAAGTCGAAGGAATCTTTATTAACCATTTTTCAGTTTTCAAAGCGCTTTCATTTTAATATCTCATTTGATATTCAGGTAATTACCTTTGAGTTAGAAATTTCTATCTTCATTGTACTGATGAAGAAATTCACCTCTGAGGAGCTTACTGTGCAAAGAGTTTGGCCAATTTTTTATAAAACTGCAAATATTCTCCATGAATCGATTATTTCTTAAACAACTTTATTCAAGTATAATTTACATATGGTAAAACTAACTGATTTTAAATATACAATTCATTAATGTTTAGTAAATGTACTGAGTTGTGCAGCCATCACCATAATGCAGTTTCAGAACATTTTTATCACTACAAGACCCCTTGTACCTCTTTTACACTTAATCCCCCTTCCGCCCCGCTAGCCTCAAACAGTCACCAATTTGTCTTCTGTCTCCATAGATTTCCCTTTTCTGCGCATTCCATGTAAATGGAATCATACAACACGTGCTCTTTTGTGGCTGGCTTCTTTCACTTAGTATAATGTTTGTTTTGTTTTGTTTTGTTTAAGATGTTGCGGGTAGGAGTTAATTAATTTATTTATTTTTGCTGTGTTGGGTCTTCGTTTCTGGGAGAGGGCTTTCTCTAGTTGTGGCAAGCGGGGGCCACTCTTCATCGCGGTGCGCGGGCCTCTCACTATCGCGGCCTCTCTTGCTGCGGAGCACAGGCTCCAGACGCGCAGGCTCAGTAGTTGTGGCTCACGGGCCTAGTTGCTCCGCGGCATGTGGGATCCTCCCAGACCAGGGTTCGAACCCGTGTCCCCTGCACTGGCACACAAATTCTCAACCACTGCACCACCAGGGAAGCCCCGAGTATAATGTGTTTTGAGGTTTACCCATGGTGTAGCATTTATCAGTATTTCATTTCTTCTTATTGCTAAGTAGTGTTCCATTGTATTGAAAGACCACATTTTATTTGTCTATTCACCAGCTGATGGACATTTGGGTTGTTTCCAATTTTTTGCTATTATGAATAAGGCTGCTATGAATATTCGCATGAAAGTCATCTTTTTAAGCAAGAAACTCATTACTAAACAGGGCGGTGAATAAAATGTGTAGAAGAAGAACGATTATATACATTTTGTGTATTGGGGAGAAAAATTAGGACAAACAATCTGGAGATGCCTAAAGGGAAGGCTTCTGATTATATACATTTTGTGTATTGGGGAGAAAAATTAGGACAAACAATCTGGAGATGCCTAAAGGGAAGGCTTCTGATTATATACATTTTGTGTATTGGGGAGAAAAATTAGGACAAACAATCTGGAGATGCCTAAAGGGAAGGCTTCTGAGTCCTGGGTTCAATATGTATACCCAAGAACCGAGGGGGCTCTTGGAACGACATTCTTGCAGAAACACAGAAGAAATACGGGGAAATAATTCAAGATTTGCTTTGACGGATTAGAAGGAATTAAATATAGTTCTTAAAGAATCTCTTCTTCTTGGGTCAGTACAATATGTAGCAGATGTAGATTTTGGTAACACATCTGAGGTTGTGGGTCCCATTATAATCCCTCCTCATCGTGAAGATAGTAGCAAAGGAGCCCTTTTAAAAGTTAAAGATAAGCTATGGAGGCAGATGCATCTGGGTCCAAATACAGGCTCTGTCAACATATACAAGGACTTGGCTGGTCAACTTGCTCATCAGTATGCTGAGAGGCAATGGCACCTACCTTACAGGGCTGTCGTGAGGACTCACTAGTGTGGTATATGCAAAGCACTTAGCATAGGGCCTGGCACACAGTGAGTTCTGATTTTATTTTTATAGGATTGGATCGTGCCCTAGATACCCAGAAACAGTGACATTGACCTCTGTTGATTCCTGAGACCCTCTTACATTTTTTCATTGGATGTTACTGGCTCGAGATCCTGGCAAACAGAGGTAGAAATTTCCTTCCAAGGTGATTTCCTTCCACAGTTTGTGGAAGTGGAACCTCATAAAAAAATATACTGCTTATCACCCAGAATGCCATAGGCTGGTAGGAAGATTTAGTGCAAATTTGAAGGGAGCAGTTAGGACTTCGGGGGGGATAGCCATCGGAACAATTAGCATGATAACTTAGCACTCATTTTGCATATAAAAACGTTGCCTAGGACTCTAGAGTTTTCCCTATTTATGGAAGACAGTCAGAGGTCCTTGGGTTTAATCAAAATGTAATACCCTGTGAGGGGAAATATGAAGAATACAAATTATCAATAATAGGCAATATATCAAATGCAGTAACTGCTAGCTTTAAACAGTCCTTCCTGTTGTCCCTCTCCTTGTCAGCCTGTGCAGCCTGATTTGTAGTCAGGAAAACATGGCCAGAACTATATTAAGTCTCTGGGAAAACAAAGGAATGAAATACATATCCTGACGCAGGAAAATACATCAAAAACTCAACAAAACCACAATCTTTAAAGTGACAAAACAACATATTCAGAAGTATTTAAATCAGGAAATTTTCCCCCAAGAAAAGTTGGAAGCTCTTATTTTATTTGGGGCCGGGCAGATGAGTCTTCCATGAGCGGTACCCACCTTCATACTCACCCAAGTGATACATTTAAGAGTTGGAAGTGACTGAGTTCCAGAAATCTTACTGTTGAGGAAAGCCAGAATCTGAGGAGCAAAAGACTCCTCAGACTGCAGTTTGCAAGACTGCACTTTGTCAGGCAAAGAAAGAAATTCAAATGTGTTCAGAGTGCTATTGGTATTCTTAGGGGAAAACCAGATGGGATTGACTTGGTGAGAGATACTGTAAGCATAGGAAACAGCGTCCTGTTAGATGTTCTGGTGCATTCATTGACTTATTGGCTCTGATTTTTGTGGCCTTGTAGCCACACCTCTTGCCCTGTGACTTTACAGTTGCTCCCACTAGAAGTGTGGGTGTTGTTTGAGCATGTGACTTGCTGTGGCCAATGGAATGTGGGCAAAGTGACCACGTGCCAGTTCCAGGTTAATCCTTAGTAGGCATTTGTGTTTTCAGTTGTGCTTTCGTCATGTGCTTCTGCCATTGTCATGAGAGGAAAATGGCCAACCCAGTGGTCTGTGGAGGAGGACAGATCCACGAAGCAGATGTGGATGTATGCTCAACCTAGACCAGCCCACCCTCAGCCAGCCCACAGGTGCGCAAACAAGAGTAAGTGTTCGCTGTTTAAAGCTCCTGGATTCTGAAGCTGTCGTGCAGCATTATTGTGACAATAGGTTACTGATATAGATGACTATTTTATAGGTTTAGTTGAAAGAGAGACTGAGAAAACATTCATCTACAGACTGTCAGATCTTCATCTTCACAACTACTCTTGTAAGGATAACAAAAAGTTAAATTTTCTACAGAAACCTGAACACGTCCTATATCTAAAATTGATGGACCATTTGAGAACAAACAAAACAATTTCTGTGTAGATTTATATAGGATGGGGATTGGGGAAGAAGTGCGCTCATATTTTTTTTAGATAATTAATTCTACTTCATGCAGCCCACTCTGAAGGGAGCTTCTTATCTTTTCACACCCTCCCTCTCCAGAGAAATGGGGATAAGAACCCTTGTCAGTTTCCTGTTTTTCCACTGGAAGTCCTCTCTTTATGAATCTAGCTGGATTTTGTGCAGCATGAATTCTTATTTGTCAGCCTTGTAGAAGAACCCTGGCGTACCCCCAAGAGCTGTCAGAGGCTTTGGCTTAATGTGAAATGGGAGAGGGTGTCGGAGCCATACGGGCAGCCCAGGAAATCCCCAATTTAGCTGATTGGACACAGAAATTGAGACAAAGCTTGGGGCCAGGTCTAGCTTGGAGCTTCAAACATTCCTAATTGCTTGTGAGGCCAGCATTATGCTATCCCATATGTCTTAACACTCCATCTTGGATAAATGGTGCGTGTAGGGCTCAGAGTCCAGGCTGGCGTTCTGGAAGCCAGGGTTGGGTATGAGGTTCGGGTTGGCTGGTGGACAGCAGAGGAATTAGTAAGGACCAATCCTAAGCACCTATGCAAAAGGACTGGACAGAAAGGCGCTAAAACCAATGAGAGGCAATATTGTCAGAACAAGAGTGCAATGGACAGCAGGGAGGACCAGAGCCTGAAGAGATGCTCGGGACCCTTCTGCAAGGCTGGAGGGGTTTTGGTAAGTTCTGCTAGCTTTGCCCAGCTAGGGCTCCAAGCTAGTTTGGAGCCAAGCTCAATGAGAATCAGAAGAGAGAAGCTGCCTGTTCTCAGCCTGCCAATCATGAGTAGCAACGAGAGCCCATCTCAGTTCACACTGGCTTTCTTACTCAAATTCTTATTCTGTTTGAACAAGATGAGTTATGAAGAAAGAAATGGAAAAAAAAATTACCTAGTTCCAGCTTTTTAGCTGCTTTCAACTTGCTAGATAAATTTCTTTCTTCCACTCCCAACCAGGAATTTTTGTGCTTCAAAATGCCTGAGCTCGGGCTTCTCTGGTGGCCCAGTGGTTGAGAATCTGCCTGCTAATGCGGGGGACACGGGTTCGATCCCTTGTCTGGGAGGATCCCACATGCTGCGGAGCAACTGGGCCCGTGAGCCACAATTACTGAGCCTGTGAAAAAAAATGCCTGAGCTCCTTACATATAACTCTATTTACGCCACTTCCCACCTCTGTGGGAATAACAGCTTTCTGGCTCAATAAAGGGGATTAAGTCCATGGCTCGCCAAGAGTTGAAGATGGAAGCTAAAAAGGAGGTGGGCCACAATCCCTATAGAAAGAGCTATATCTTCCCTTGAGAGGAAAGACATGGGTGGCCAGTCTACATGGGATGGTGACCTACCATGTATTGGGGTGTCTAACCATCCTGGTTTGCTTTGGACTGAGGGGTTTCCTGGGACCCAGGACTTCCAGCACTAATACTGGGGCAGTCATTGGATTTATGCACTAGAAGGTGACGGAACTTTCAAAGGGTCAACCTATGGGTACAAAGGGACTGAATACCTGGTAATGAGGCTGTGTAGGTTCTACATTGCTGAGTAACAAGCTGTATTAGTTTTCTATTGCTACGTAACAAGATTACCACAAATTTAGCAGCTTAAAGCAACACACATTTATTACCTCACAATTTCTTTGGGTCAGCAGTCTGGGTACGGCTTAGCTGGTCCTCTGCTCACGGTAGTACAAGGCTGTAATCAAGGTGTCAGCCGAGCTGTATTTTTACATGGAGGTTTGAATGGGGAAAAGCCTGCTTCCAAATTCATCCAGGTTGTGGCAGAATTCATTGCCTTGCATCTATAGGAATCATGATGACTTGCTTTTTTAAAGCCAACAGAGAGTCTCTGGCCTCGAGAGGACTCAGTCCCTCTCTTAAGGACTTTCACTTAATTAAGTCAGGGTCACCCAGGATAACCTCCCTTTTGATTAACTCAAAATCAACTGACCTTAATTACATCTGCAAAATCCCCTCCCCTTTGCCATATTCTACTGGCTAGAAGCAAGTCGAGGGTCCCCTCCACACACAAGGTGGGGGGATTATGCAGGATATAAATGCCGGAGATTGGAATCAGAGGGCCATCTGATAAACCACCTGCCGTACAGACCATCTCAAAAAAAGTGGCTTTAATAAAAACAGTTTTTAAATTTAATTTCCTCATGAATAATCTAGGGGTCAGGAATTTGGGCTGGGTTCAGTCGGGCAGTTCTGTTGGTCGCACCTGAGGTCACTCACGTGACTGCAGACAACTGGCAGGTTGACTGGGAGTACATGAGTCTAGGAGGTGTCGGCTGGGACAGCTTGACTTGGTTCCAGGTAGTCTCATCCTCCAGCAGAATGACCTGCACTTCTTCACATGGTGGTCCCACAGTAGCAAGAGAGCATAAGTCCCAGGGTGCAAGCACTCTTCAAGCTTGCATCATGTTCCAATGGCCAAAGCAAGTCATATGGCAAAAGCTTGAGTCAACATGGGAGGGAACTCAAGGGCATAGATACAGGGAGATGTGATTCATTAGGGGTCATTACTGTAACAATCCACTGCCATGGCATTGGGAGACACATCAGAAATTCTCCTGCCCAGGTTTGGAAGAAAGGCCAATAGTCACCCATCTCTAGTGGAACAGAAAGGCTGTAAAATGCACATAACATTAGTGGCTACAGAGTCCTTAAGACTAAGGGCCTGTCCCCAAGTTTTCTGGACTGTCTGAGCTTCTTGAGTTTCTTAAGTGACCTTAGAGGCAGGGAGGGAATCTTCTTACTAATGACTAATATAGGACCTCTCAGCACATTGGCGAGTCAAGATTTGGAAATGGTTTTAGTTTGATTTAGAAAAATAAAACACAAGAAGGCTGAGCAGTAACTTTATGCCAGTTATGTACTTTTACTGGGATCTCAGAATCTGAATTCATAACACCTTGTTGTTCACATCTTCACATCATCGCCACCCCTGGAAAAGCCCACTTTATCCTATTCCTCAATAATAGGTTAGAGGAAAATATATTTTTAAAATCAATGTCGTGTATAACCTTAAGTCAATTTGTCCTTTCATGTACATTAGATTCTATGGTCGTGGGTATTGGTAGCCTCCCATGACTGGAGGTTTGTGAGAGCTATAGGTCTCCTTTACAACATTCCTACTGGGTAGTATGTTTCAGCTAAAGGAATGTCAGATGGGATTCTCCCACACATAGAAGCACGTGTTAGCAAACAGGCACATAAGAAGTCATGCCTGTTCTTTAAGCTCAGAAAAAAGACCATGGGCTCTTGCATGGTTGATGGCTCCAATGTTCTGACAGTAAGATTTTACTCTTTGTAGCCTGAAGCACACCAGGACAGGGCTTAACCTGGCTAAGATGTCAGCCTGCAAAGTGTCTGGAGTCTCATGGAAAAGAAACTGCTACCTGTCTAGTGTTTCCTGATGTGGCCACAACCAGGTATCCATCTCTTGTTCTTGGACATGCCCTTCCATACATGTAAGCTGAATATATGAATAAGTAAATTCCTCTGTAAAGTCAACACAGGCTCAATTATGTGTGAGTATGTATATGACACATAGGGAGCTTATACCATATGCAATGTTCCTTTTCTAAAGATCTAGTAAGAATCTTAAGTAAATGTGACTTAGAAAAGCATCTCTGTTGAGGGACCAGTTTATTCCTTGTTAAAGAACATTGTCTAGTATACAGATTTATTTCTGTGAGTCTCATGATATCCTTGGCCCAGGCTAATCTGCCTGGGATGTTGTATCCTTGTATCAGGGCCCTTATTAATCATAGACTTTGTATCTCCAGATAGTTCAGGGGTTTTTTTTTTGATATTTTAAATTTATTTATTTATTATTTGGTTGTGCCAGGTCTTAGTTGTGGCAGGCAGGCTCCTTAGTTGTGGCACATGAGCTCCTTAGTTGTGGCACGCAAACTCTTAGTTGTGGCATGCATGTGGGATCTAGTTCCCTGACCTGGGATCAAACCCAGGCCCCCGGCACTGGGAGCGTGGAGTCGACCAATGAGCCACCAGGGAAGTCTCTCAAGTTTTCTTTAGATAGTGTTTTTATAATTTGATTCTAGAGTGGTTTTACTTTCTCCAATCTACTCTATAAAAGTTACTGCTGTTAAACCACTTGTTACTCCAAAAATGCATTCTCTCTCCTATAAGTACTCTTTGAATATTTTCTTTCTCTGACCATCACTATTCCATGTTTGCTGGCTGTTGTCTCTTCCACTGTCATGCTAATTTTGGTAAAGCTCAGATCAGAATTTTGACATAAAGTTATTTCTTTAGGTATCAGGCTGAAAAAATAATTTCTCAAACATGAAACAATTCCAGTAAGAGCTCAAGGGTGTAACTATATCGCTACATCACACCCATATCACATAGGCTTCATGGGCATTGAAAGTTTCTGCTCTTGGGAGAATAGAGATGACTTTGCTGAGAGTAACAGACATAGCTCAGGGTTTACTATCTTGAAGCTTGATACTAAAATATTTTTTTAAGGTCAGGTTAATGGCACTTATTTTCAAAATGTTTACTTTCTTCTTCAAAGCAACATGATATTTCAGAGCAAAGTTTAAAGCAGAACAACTTCTAGGGACAAAATAGATTATGCTAATTAACTGTTATAACCTCCTATGAGCTAAATATTTGCTTTTATATAGACCTAATTCTCTTTGTTTCTCTTCTAGTCTCTGGATACTCAGATGTCCTTCACAGCTGTAGGCTCATATGCTTCACTCTATGTTTTGGTCACTTTTAAGGTAGGATTGCCAAATAAAAGACAGAATTACCAGTTAAGTTTGAATTTCATATAAACAAGGTATAATTTTTTAGTGTAAGTATGTCCATACTTGAGAATAAATATGCATGAGAAATACTTATTCTAAAGAAGTATTCATTGTTAAATTTAACCAAAGAAGTACAAAACTGAAGCTCTGAAAACTACAACCCTGCTGAAAGAAATTAAAGATCATCTAAATAAACAGATTTAGAAGTCCCTTGTTCGTGGATCGAAGACATAATATTGTTAAGATGGCAATACTCTCCAAATTGATCGATAGATTCAGTGCAATCTGTATCAGAATACCAGCTGGTTCTTTGCAAGAAATTGACAAGCTGATACTAAAATCCGTATGGAAACATAAGGGACCCTGAATAGCCAATACAATCTTGGAAAACCAGAACAAATTGGAGAACGCACACTTCGCAATTTCAAAACTTACTACAAAGCAACCGTAATCAAGACTGTGGTATTGGCATAAGGATAGACATATATTAACAAAATAAAATTGAAAGTCCATAAATAAACCCATGTATCTACGGTAACTAATTTTCAACATGGGTGTGAAAACCATTCAATGGGGAAAGAATAGTCTTTTCAATAAATGCTGCTGAAACAACAGGATAGTCACATACAAAAGAATGAAGCTGAACTCTTACTTCACACCATATACAAAAATTAACTCTAAATTGATCAAAGACCTAAATGTAAAAGTCAAAATCATAAAACTCTTAGAAAAAACATCAGGGTAAATCTTTGTGACCTTGGATTTAGCAATAGATTCTAAGATATGTCACCAAAACACAAGCAACAAAAAGATAAATTGGACTTCATCAAAATTAAATGTTCTGGGGGCGGAGTCAAGATGGCATACTAGGAGGATGTGGAATTTGCGTCTCCTCACAACTAGGGCACCTACCAGGCACTGGTGGGGGACCACGGACACCTAAGGGGATGGGAGGAACCCCCAGCGACCAGGTAGGACGTGGGGCATGGGGGGAGTGAACGGGGAGGAGAACTGGAGGCGGGACGGGACTGGTGCCCCTGAGGGGCGGCTGGGGGAGGGGAAGGAGTAGCAGTAGCAGGATACAAAATTAATGCACAGAAATCTCTTGCATTCCTATACACTAATGATGAAAAATCTGAAAGAGAAATTAAGGAAACACTCCCATTTACCATTGCAACAAAAAGAATAAAATACCTAGGAATAAACCTACCTAAGGAGACAAAAGACCTGTATGTAGAAAACTATAAGACACTGATGAAAGAAATTAAAGATGATACAAACAGATGGAAAGACATACTATGTTCTTGGATTGGAAGAATCAACATTGTGAAAATGACTATACTATCCAAAGCAATCTACAGATTCAGTGCAATCCTTATCAAATTGCCAATGGCATTTTTCACAGAACTAGAACAAAAAATTTCAAAATTTATATGGAAACACATTCTGTACTACAAAGGACACTATGAAGAAAATGAAAAGACAAGCCACAGAATAAGAGAAAATACTTGCAAATGATATATCTAACAAGAACTTCTATATAAAATATGTAACGAGTTCTTATAACTCAGTAACAAAAAGACAAACCAATAAAAAATGGGCAAAGGATCTGAGTAGACATTTCTCCAAAGAAGATATGCAAATGGCCAAAGAGCATGTGAAAATATTCTTTACATCATTAGCCATCAGAACAATGTAAATGAAAACTCCAATGAGATGCTACTTCATACCCACTAGGATGACTATAATAAAAATATCAGATAATAACAAATGTTGGTGAGGATATTGAACCCTCATACATAGTGATGGGAATGTGAAACGGTGCAGCCACTTTGAAAAACAGCCTGGAAGTTCCCCCAAAAGTGAAAGAGTTACCATATGACCCAGCAATTTCACTTCTAGGTATGAACCTAAGAGAAATGAAAACATATGTCCACATCAAAACTTCTAGACAGATGTTTATAGTAGCCTTATTAATAATAACTAAAAGATGTAAACAACCCAAATGTCCCTCAACTGATGAATGGATGAACAAAATTTGGTATTTCCATCCAAAGGAATATTATTCAGCCATAAAAATGAATTAAGTTCTGATACATGCTACAACATAAGGAACCTTGAAAACATTATGCTAAAAAGGGTCAGTTATAAAAATCACATATTATATGATTCCCTTTATATGAAATATCCAGAAAAGGCACATCTATCGATATAGAAAATAAACTAGCGGTGCCTATGAGTGAGGTGGGGGTGGGCATGTTTGAGAGGTGATAGCTGAAAGATACAGGTTTTTGTTTGAGGTGATGGATGTATTCTAAAACTGACCATGATGATATGCCTTAATTTATTTTTTAACATCTTTATTGGAGTATAATTGCTTTACAATGGTGTGTTAGTTTCTGCTTTATAACAAAGTGAATCAGCTATATATATATACATATATCCCCATATATCCTCTCTCTTGTGTCTCCCTCCCACCCTCCCTATCTCACCCCTCTAGGTGGTCACAAAGCACCGAGCTGATCTCCCTGTGCTATGTGGCTGCTTCCCACTAGCTATATTTCATCACTCTCTACCTGTCATCAATCAATCCTTTAGTCATTCCCACTCAAACAACCTAGATGAGATTTTTCATGTTTTTTACTGTTAACTAAGGTGATCTCATTGTCCAGCTGGGTAGCTCTTCTAACACCTTGACCTCTCAGTATCTAGACCTCTATTCCAATGCTTGTGAAATTCATGTTCACTCCACCTTAGTCACCCCTACTATGACTCATAGATATGGCCTGAGTGATTTTCAGTTGTTTAAACTAAAAAGAAAAAAAGGGTCAAGAATCAAAATAATCATTAAGATTTTTGGAAATGGAATGGAGAAGGTCAGGAAAGGTCAATGAAGCATTTTATCCTGGGCTGCAGTTAATGTTATTAGTAGCCTGATAGCGTGGGAGGGTGAGAGGAAGCACAGAACAGGTATGGGCTGCTTCAGCTGGCTCATTCCCTCAAACTTGTGGGGAGGTGGGGCTTAACTCAGTCAGCTCTAAACACCTTGGGCTGGGGAGAGAGTCTGTTCCTTTCTCTCTACCCATTATTTAGATCTAATCCAGATCACTTAATCTCTCAGTTCTCTGCTCCATAAAATGTGAAAAAATAACAGCTGCTCTGATCTGCCATGAGCAACTATTCTGAGATCCTACTTTGAAATGTTTGAAGCTCTTTGGAGCAGGATGGACCTTTTAGTGGTTTTATATGGCCCTCTTGAAGGCTTACCTGGTCAATATAACTGGCATGCTCTGATGAAGAAAGGCCCTGAAGCGGTGAATGAAACAGCAGCAGTCAATGGAGACAATACCCACACATACACCCCATGTCATCTGAGGGTCAGATTTTTTCCTGGCCCTGACTCCCTGCTATCAAGTACAGGAGATACATTTATCAGAAAAAATTTAGGTTACTTGAGTCTGGTGCATGCTCTCTGGAATTTCCAAGCCCAAAGCACTCATCCTGAAGTAATCCTGAATGTATTTCTGGTCCTAGGTACCTGTTTTATATTTATACAGCCCTTTACAAGTTTCAGGCCACTTTCACTGATTGCCTTATGTATTCTTTACTACAAGTCCTACCTTCAACAGTCAAATTGGAAGCTTGGCCTATGATGGATGCTCAATTGTTGTTATCTGTCTTTTATTCCTCTAAATTTCTATCCCTAACTGTACAAATAAATCTCCAGAGAGATGACGCAAGGCAAAAAAAAAATTGATTGGTCTTGTTTGATGTTTACTGGTTTGGGTGCCATTGGGGAAGGGGATAAACTGGTGGTCCCTTGGCTTGTGTCTGTCTCAGGTTAGACACAGGTTGAGCACCCACTGGGGATTTTTGCAAGCACAGCAAGCTAATGTACATCTTCTAAGTAGCAGAGTTATCACACAAATAATCTCCACCAGAGACGGGTGTCCCATAGGAGGCTGTTAATGGTCCATAACTTGCTTATCATAGCACAGGAATGAAGGGCCAAAAATTACAATAAATTGAAGTAGTTTGCTTCTGTGCTGAGGCTCTCAATCATGGTAACCATATAAACTCAGATACCGTTCAATAATTTATTTCTCTGGTCTATGTGATGGGAAAACTCTCAAGGCTGAGAGACTTTGTTTTCCCCTCAGACTCTCAATGCTCATCTGTATTGCACTTTGGATGGTAATAGCTGCATTTGTGCCGAACAGTATTTTTTCTTCAATAAATAAAAAATGGCAGGGATAAATTTCTCTCTCTCTTTCCATTTTTGCTAATGAAACATGAACATTTGGTTCCCCATTGTATTGCTGTTATCCATGATCCATAATCTTTTATTTCATGTGTATCCATGTCTTCATGTGTGAAAAACTCGAGGGTCATAGACTAGCAGAAACAGAGAGAATATTTAACATTTAAACGTTTCATGCAGTATAGTGTCAGAGTTGTTATAATAGCCATTTTCTGTTTTCAACAAACATTGCATTTGTTATAGCTCTCTCTGACCTATAAAAGCATCAGAGAGGATGCTTCTCCCTCCTATACCTCTTTTGACTTCTAAAAAAGATTAGATATCTTACTAATATACATGTTATTTGCAAATACATTTTAAAAACTTATATCAGGTGAAACAGATCCTACTACTTACAGCAATAGAAAGAAGAGTTGAGGTTGGCTTAAGTGAACAAAATAATACCGTGGCTTATTTGAGATTCAGGATCCTGAATATCATGGGCTCCTTTTTCGGGTGTTGTAAATCAAGCGGGGGCCACTCTTCATCACGGTGCGCAGGCCTCTCACTATCGCGGCCTCTCTTGTTGCGGAGCCCAGGCTCCGGATGCGCAGGCTCAGTAATTGTGGCTCACGGGCCCAGTTGCTCCGTGGCATGTGGGATCTTCCCAGACCAGGGCTCGAACCCGTGTCCCCTGCATTGGCAGGCAGATTCTCAACCACTGCGCCCCCAGGGAAGCCCTATGATTTTCCTTTTTATGAACGGCATTTGACAACCATTTGACGATTCTTATAATAGAACCCAGTGTGAATATGAACACAAAAGTCTTTGGGATTCTTGCAAATGCAGGAAAGTAATGTACATTTTCTAGGTAGCAGAGTTACCACACAAATAATCAACTCATGAAAAGAACAGAGCAAAACGAAATATCTACCTGGGAGAACAAGAAGTCTGAAAAAAAAGTATAATGGCCAATGTCTGTGGTAGGGAGCTTCCATGATGACCCCAATGATCCCCACCTCCTGGTATGTGTGCTGTGTATATAGATGGTTCCTGACTTATTTATGATGGTTTGACTTGAAATTTTTTGACTTTACGATGGTGTGAAGGGATAAACATTTGGTAGAAACCGTACTTCGAATTTCAAATTCTGATCTTTTCCCAGGCTAGGAATATGCAGTATGATACTCTCTGGTGATGCTGGGTAGTGGTGGCATGCCCATAATTCCCAGTCTGCCCTGTGAGCACGAAGGTAAACAACTGGTACAATTATAACCATCGTGTACCCATACAACCATACAAAAGTTTTTCACTTTTGGTACAGTATTCAATAAATTACATGAGATATTCAACACTTTATGATAAAATGCTCTGTGTTAGTTGATTTTGCCCAACTATAGGCTAATGTAAGTGTTCTGAGCACATTTAAGGAAAGCTCGGCTAAGCTATGATGTTTGGTAGGTGAGATGTATTAAATACATTTTCAACTTAACAATATTTTCAACTTACAATGGGTTGATCGGGGCATAACCCCATCGTAAGTCGAAAAGATCTGTAGTCTTCATCCACACTGAATAGGGCTGACTCGTGTAAGCAATAGGATAGTGGTGTAATGATGGTTTGTGACTTCCAAGGCGAGGTCATAAGAGACATGTTTTTGGGACTTCTTAGGGAAGCAGCCTAAGTGTCCACTGACAGATGAATGGATAAAGATGTGGCACATATATACAATGGAATATTACTCAGTCATGAAAAGGAACGAAACTGAGTTATTTGTAGTGAGGTGGATCGACCTAGAGACTGTCATACAGAGTGAAGTAAGTCAAAAAGAGAAAAACAAATACCATATGCTATGCATATATATGGAATTTTAAAAAGCGGTACTGATGAACCTAGTGGCAAGGCAGGAATAAAGACACAGACGTAGAGAATGGACTTGAAGGCATAGGGGGAAGGGGAAGCTGGGATGAAGTGAGAGAGTGGCATGGACATATATACACTACCAAATGTAAAATAGATAGCTAGTGGGAAGCAGCTGCATAGCACGGGGAGATCAGCTCGGAGCTTTGTGACCACCTAGAGGGGTGGGATAGGGAGGGTGGGAGGGAGACGCAAGAGGGAGGGGATATGGGGATAATATGTGTACGTATAGCTGATTTACTCTGTTGTACAGCAGAAACTAACACAACATTGTAAAGCATTTATACTCCAATAAAAATGTAAAAAAAACACAAAAAGCAAATTATATGCTTCTAGAATAAGAATTACTACATCATGAAAAAGAAAAATCACAGGCCCATTCTAGGGGGTGTTGTTGCCGCCCCATCACACAGGCTGTCCACCCACCTCTGAGCTCAACTGTAGCTGCAGAGGGCGGTTCCCCAAGCTGCAGCTTTGCCCCTGATGGGCTTCTGTCTCTCCACTGGCTCTCTCAGACCCACAGCAGCTTGCTGAGTCCTTGTGTAGGGAAGTTCCAGAAGTGCTGGGGATTTGACTCCCCCAGGGCCAATATTTAGCCAAAGAGAAATGGAAATTTGTGGATAAAGATACTTTATTGCTGAAAAGAAGGGTGGCAAACTGGGAGTGATTCAGCTGGATAGTTAAGGAGGGGTGGGTCCATAAAGAGCTTATAAAACCTTATGAGGACTTTACGCTGAAAACAAAAGCTCTTAAAGGGATTTAAGCTAGAAGAGACATGATCAGATCTGCGCTTAAAAATTATCTCTAACTGTAGTGAATGGATTTGGGAGGGACCAGACCTGACAGTGAGACTAGTTGATCCAGATGAGGTGATGGTGAACAAGGTCAAGTAGGAAGTAGCATTAGGAGGAGAAATAAGTGACAGGACCTGGGAGACATTTAGTTGTGGAACTAGCAGACTTGGTGGCTGATTGGAAGTGGGGGAGGTGAGAGAAAGGGAGGAATCGAGGATGATGATTATTTCTCCAACTTGGAGAGTATTTGGTGCATAGTGGGGCTGTTCTCTAATATGGGGAAAAAACGAAGGAGCATTGGGGGAGCATTTGAGAGTGCTGGTGATGGCTGCCATTCTGGACAGGATGTATTGTTGACTTTGAGGTGCATGTGGGAAAAGCAAGTAGAGGTATCTATTGCTCAGACATCTAATGTGTCTGGAGCTTAGGAGAGAGACCTGGGCTGTAGGTGAGCACAGAGATGGCAGTGAAGCCATGGGAGTCGATGGGATCACCTGAGCATTGAGTAGAATGAGAAGAACAAGCCAGATCTTGAAGAAGTGAAATGGAGAGCCCACCAACGATTCTACAAATGTAAGCAGCCACCTGGAAGACAAAGAAAGCTTCAGAGATGTCTAGCTGAGATAAAGGCTCAGGGTGACCTTGTTGAAAAAGCCAGTGGGGTACAAAAATAGGCAAAACTAATCTGTTTCAAGACCTGGGGAAAGTGATCACCTTTCAGGGAATAGGGAGTGACTGGTGGAGGAGGGGGCAAAAGGGGACTTCTGTCTCTTTCTCTCTCTGGGTGCTGCTGAGATGTGTGCATGAAGTTTGTGAGAAGACTGGGGGCAGCAGGGGACGCTGGGGCTCTGACATCTGCTCCAAAGGCACAGGTTACCGTCTCGAGCTCAGACCTACAGTGCGCTGGCTGTAAAAACCCCATGCGCAGAATGAGGAATCTCCTTTCCAAGTAGACGGACACGGCCAATTGCACACTTTTAATTGTTTAATTAATGAATATTTACATTAAAAAAAGCAGTTAAGGGACTTGGCATCAAAAGCATTGACTGTGAGGCAGAGAATGGATACACGTATCATTTCCAAGGCTTCCCAGAAGGAAAATCCAGGGAGACTGAGTTTCTGGAGTTCACAATTGTCATTCTGAATACAAATCGTTAGGCCTATCTGTCCTCATTTAACACTTTAGTTACAAACATTATCAACCACGCTTCCATATGAGTGCTCAGCTGGGAGAAGATTGCTTTAGTTGACAAAAACTCTTTCAGAACAAAAACACATGTGATTTTTCATTCCTGAAAGGACTTGACCTTGTTAGAATAAATCTATTGTAGAATGCTGGGCTCTGGGATATGGAGAATTGAAAACCTTGCTTATGGAAGAGATTAGAACTCACCCAAATCTGTTTGGTTGAGGCACCGTAATTGGACATCCTTTGCTCTCTCTAGAGGAAGGATCAGTAAACGTTTCTTAAGGACGGCAAGTATTCTCAGATTTGCAGCTCATTTGGTCGTGAGGCATGTAAACAAATGGACATGGCTACATTCAAATAAAACTTTATTTACAAAAACAGGAGGCCCAGCCTCAGTTTGCCAAAGCCTGCCATAAGGGTGAGGCTAGGGCCTGAGCTCTGTCCAGAATATCTGAATATTCTGAATGGATGGATGTTCACCAGCAAGTATCTGGTTTTTGCATCAGAGACATGTGCTCCAACTGCAATACTTTGTTATGAATTTTTAGAACGGTTGAGGAGAATATCAGTACCTTTGACTCAGACAATCTTATGTGAAGAATCCAAGTGGAATATACATTAGGAGAGCATGATGTTACATTTCCAAGTGCTGAGCAGAGCTAGTAGAACATTCACTTCGGTGCATTTATCTAGAATAAAGCAAACAATTATAGCTGCTAGGGAATAGGAAAGAGTAATTAAGTCTGCCTTTTGGTTGGATTGCAATCCCAGTCTCTGATTTTAAAACTTAAAAGTTTAAAATGATTAGTGTGACAGATTTCCATTTATCTTACATAGATTACTTTTTGTTTTTAAGTTAAAATTTAATAGTGGTACAAAGGAAAAAAGAAAATAACCTATAATAAATTAAGCCAAAGAATTTTTGTTTCCTCTAATGAATCCTTCCACTCTGCAGTCAAAGCCAATAATATATCACATGTGAATTAAATGCCACTAGGAATCATATTGTGGCATCTGCCTCCCCCTAAACATAATGCGAATCCATCGATTCTTCACCTGCAACTTTTGGATAGAGGGCGATGAATTCCTTTTCCAGTGAATTTCTAGATTCAAGAATTTCTCAAGGCCTATGCCTGGTAAAACCCATTTTAAACCTCCAAGTTGCCAGTAGTAATTGACTTCAGAGGATCTTCTAAGGAAATAAAATTGTATTCCTAAGCACACTGAAAATCCTTTAGCGTTTGCTCGCTTTTCATACATGGGAGAATTGAGAGGGATGAGAAGACATGAAGGGCCCTCTTTAGCCCCTCTCCAGAGGGTGACCGGCATCTGAAAATGCTCAAGTGCCACATCAGATCAGAGATGCTAAAAAGAACCACCACCTCTGTTAAAAAATGACAATATTTTGTCAATCACTTAAAAGTGTGAGTTAAACTGAAGATTTATTTTAGATGCCTAATGTTGTTTTTTCCCAGAACTTTTTCTTGTCCTCTAAAATGGTTTCCATAATATGGAAGGGCTCTGGTTGGGGAAAGAGGTTGAAGGAATAAGGAATGAGGAGGGGCAGAAAGACGTGCAGGATCTCCATGATGTATATAAAATCTGTCCTGCCTGTCGTCTTATATCTGCAAAAAGACTTCCTGGCTTACTGCCTTCACCTGGAAGACTGTTAATTCACGATATGTTACAATTTCCCAAGTTATTACATAAGAGATTAACTGCTTCTGGTTTTGACTACCTAGAGACGAAATTTTCTTCCAAACATGCTATTAAAATATAACCAATATTTTGTTTTACAATATGTCACTCAGTTATCTAATGACCAGCTCTCTGTGATGCATTACAGCTGAGAATGAAGGCCAACCCACTGGAGGGTGAGTACCTGAGTGGACACTTGCTCCAGAGCAAATGCCTGAACCCGACATGCTGTGTTTAGTATCCTCCAACCACTAAGCTTGGCCAATCTGAATAGCTTTAAAAGGCCATGGCCACCTTCTACCCTTCACTTCTTATAATCATAGAATTTTTCCGTCTAGAAAGCAAAAATTATTACAGAGATTATCAGAGTGTCAGGTACAGCACTTATAGGCATTTCAAAAGATTAGAGTCAATTTAAAATGCTGAACAGATTCAAAATAGCTTTTCAAGGCTGAATCTCTTGCATTTTAATGTTTATATCAGACATTGCGATGTTAAAGATAAATTATCTGAACTTCTATTAGGTAGTAATGGCGCCAGAGAATGACGGGTAATTAGGCCATATGGTATATCATGTGTCCACGGCCCGTGCAATTTTTGCAGAATGCTGCACTATGTAAACTGCTACTGCAAAGCAGGCAATTATGGCACTGTATTTCCCATAAAATCCACCCAAATAAATCTTGCAGCCCCTCTCTTTACAGATGAGCATCTTGCCTTTAAGAGGATGCAGTAGAAAAGAAACTTGCTAACAGTTTCTTTAGCAACAGCAGGAAGATTTCTTGTCTGAGACTCCATACGTTTTTCATTTCATTAGCTGTCTCCTCCACCTCCTTTATTCATCCGACAAACACGTACTGAGCACCTCCTATGAGCCAGGCACCGTTTCAGGCTTGGGGGATACACTAAGAACAAAACACAGGAAAGTCCCTGCCCCATGGAGCTTACATTCTAGTAGGGGGAGACAGACAAGCACATAAATACATAATATCACAGGGTTCAAAATAGCTTAGAGACATCCTGTCTGAAATCTCTTTACTGCATCTCCTCTTTTTGGGGCTGTGATGAGTGAAAGGAGAGGCCAGTAATGGACCAATGATGTCACTGGTCCTAATGGGTAAACTTCAGTGAGTCCTTCAACTAACCTGGGTCTCAGTTTCCTCAGCTATAAAATGGGCAGAGGTTGGATTAAGTGCCTTTTTCTTTAAGAGAAAGGGCCCTTTCAAGAGCCAGTTTGTTGACTGTTCTACATTTTTTAAAAATTTAAAAAGAAAACATGAAAATTCCTTAGGTATTCCACATACACTCAACATTTTAAATGCCAATCTAAACTTCATAAATAGCAAATGTCTTATTTACAACTGCTATAGAATGAAGTTATTTTACTATCTTCAGCCACCATAAAAGCATATTCATTTCCATTGTTGGTTACATAGTTCCACCTCATTTGTAAAACCCTCCTGGGTATGACACTGTCTCTCTCCTACTAACCTAGTTCACAGACTTTGTGCTCCTGTTTAACCTTTTCCACTGGACTATCAGTTCTAGGAAAATAGGGATTGGGTCCTTACTCCTTTGGATGAGAGTCTGTCCAGGTAATCCATAGAGGTGTAATCATTGCACCTACACCATGTTTTATGGTCTCAGGCCCGTTGGGAACCCACATTAGTTCTTTAGGTTGTAAGAATAATTCTGCTTAATAAAATTAGAGCTATGGGTGGGGGCCTCCCTGGTGGCGCAGTGGTTGAGAGTCTGCCTGCCGATGCAGGGGACGCGGGTTTGTGCCCCGGTCCGGGAAGATCCCACATGCCGCGGAGCGGCTGGGCCCGTGAGCCATGGCCGCTGAGCCTGCGCGTCCGGAGCCTGTGCTCCGCAACGGGAGAGGTCACAACAGTGAGAGGCCCGCGTAGCGCAAAAAAAAAAAAAAAAAAAAATTAGAGATATGTGGAACCAAAGGGTATGTACACTAACATCCAAAGAGGAGAAATGGGTTTCCAGAACAATTCACAGACTAGGATAATGTGAATTAAAAAATAATCCTAACCTCTTTGGAACCCTGGTGGAATGTTAATGTATATTTAATAACGCAAGTGAAATTGTATGCATTTTGCAAACAATTTTTCTTAAAGAATGTAACATAGCTGGCGAGCTGAATGTCAAATAAGGCTCATACTCATTAACTTGGCATGAGTTATGAAGCCCGTGATTCTCTTGAAAGACAAGTTGTATTCATTGGTTTGACTTTGAAATGTAGAAACTCAAATTTCAATCAATCCAGCAGCTAAGGATGACAGGAAATTTTACAGGACTATAAGAAATCTTCTTGTCTTATCTGGATCAGATTCCCACCAAAACATTGAAGACTGCTGAAGGCTGCATGCTGTGTCTTTGAGTTTTATTGGTTGCTGTGTAATCAACTATCCTACACGTTTTCAAATCTGATAGGGTGGGCCCTATCAAAAGGACACATCTTGTCAATGCCTTTGGAGGCAAAGTGAAATCTCTGCCTTAATAACCGAATTTAATTCCTTCCTGTTGATCTGTGGTGTCAACATACATGCTGTCAACGTTGTCAGAAGTGCCTAACGTGGGCTGCTGTGTAGACTAAGGTCTGTCCTGTCCTTTCAGTCACTGGAAAGGAATAAGGACCACATCCTTGGTTGGGTACACACGACTACTCCGGGGCCAGAAGGGCAGGGGCGGGAGCAACCCATGTAACCTTAACTAACCTTGAAGCAGCATCACATCTTCTAGCAACAGACAATACCTCAAACAGAGCCTGTATGGACTACGAGAGGAAGGCAGGTCCAGCAGACATCGATTGCATACGTGAGGGTCAGAGAAAAATAAGGAGGTTCAGACAACTTTTGGCAAAGTAGAGCACAGTGACAGGTAAATTCTTGTTAGCAAAGAAAATGCAGTTTGGTATACATCATGGAATTTTAGTATGTGTTTAAGCTGTTGGGTATACGCTACCTAAGAATACAGTCCTTTTTTCACAGGAACAGGCAGGAGGAATTATAAAGCCCTGCTGATTTTCACTGTCCTTCTATCAGTATGACTACAGCCCTTCCCAGCCAACCCAAAGGGTCCAAGGGTTGGACACAAGAGTGCACTGGGTCCGGCTATGGCTGTTAGGTCTCCAGAAGGTCACTGTGTGACATGTACTCTTCAGGGTGGAAGTCTTTGAGTTGCAAACAAGTATGACTCTTAAGTCCAAACCTCGGTGGGCACCATGGCTTCTTTGGTTCCAACAGAAGGCAGTAGGTTTTCTTCAGACAGGAAATAAAAGGGGAATTGTACCAAGAACCCACGGATCTTTTTCAGTTCTTCCTCAGCTCTAATGGGATCTTCCTTTGCTAAGATGGGCTTGCTTATAAAGTCTCTCAGCTGAATTAAATTGTGTACTTCATCATTGGGAAGGCACCGGAACACCTGATTAAATAGGAAACTGAGTGATAGGTTTGAAGGAAAGCGTATCCCCTTTACTGAAAATACTCATTCCGACGGACAAAACGTTTGTTTTATGAAACACATATTAATTAGTTTTATGTTACAGCGCAGACCTGATTGAAGGGTTGCTTCTTTTATTTGCTACAAAGAGAGTGCTAGATTTGCTTCCATCAAAACAACAACAACAGCACAGATCCTATATCTGATCTACATAAGTGACTGACCTCAGGATAAAGTCAAGATAGTGGTAAGGAGTTTCATGGGTGATACCTTACTTTTTGGATAATAATCACCACTGAATTTCACTGGAGGCTCTGGTCTAAGAGGAAAATTGTGTATTATATTTTCTCTAACTTTTTAATTTTGAAAAATGTTCTTATCTGTACCTGTACTTAAAGTTATCAATTGTGCATGTATATTGCTAACTGAAAATAAGTCTCACACATCATAACACTTCACACCTCAATATTTCAGCATGTATTTCTTAAGAATAAGGACATGTGCCTATATAACCACAGTACAATTCTCACACCTCAGAAAATCAATTCTATGTTATTTAAGATATGGTCCATTTTCAGATTTATCTGATTATTCCCAAAATGTCTTCTATAGCTGTTATTCCTCCCAATCCAGGATCCAAACTAGGCTGTGCCCTGCATTTTAAAAATTACATTTGAAAAGACTCCATGCACACAACCTATTTGATCATGGCCTTGAGGCCTCAGTATGAAATAAGGCTATGTAGATAGTTGTCATGTTTCATTAGAAATGATGAATTTTCTGTGCTGAGGTGACTCTGGAAGTCAGAAGAAGAATGCACTCTCACCCAGTTTATAATAGATGGTCAGTGGAACTCAGCTTGAATATTTTCTATGATGGAATGCTGGCTACTTCATGATGTAACCTGTTTCAGTGTCGCGTGACTCAACTCTTGTACGCTCTATCATCATCAGAAGATGCATTTAGCCTCCCTAACAAACGAAGCTGGGTTTTAAACACCTTTCCAAAATTAGAGCTGTCCAAAGGAGGAAGTTTCTCATTATTAATAAGCTTCATCATTAGGATGGACACCATTTACTATATGTACTATGTGCTAAATACATTTAATAGACTGTTCTTTATCCTCACGACCACCTAGTGAATGTTCCTCCCAATTTATAGGACAGGAAAGAAAGGAAGGCTCAGAACATCAAATTACTATACACATAGTTATATCACCAGCAACTGTGTGAGCTGGGCTGAACCCAAGTCTGACTCACTTTTTGATCCCATCTGCCTCTTTTCTCTTTGTCACTAGACATGTATAAAGGCTGGGTAACCACCTGCCAAAGATGCTTATGATGGGATTCTAGAATCTGAGACCAGAATGCCACTAAAGTCTCTTCTAAACAATAATCCATGGCTCTTTTTGACTCTGTTTGTTTAATGTCTACCAAGAAGTATTTTATTACACCTTGGAGGTGTATTGGTTTTTTACACTCATTAAGAATACTCTGTGCCAATAATATACAGAAATAATTATGTGCTTTTGTGACGTGATTCTATTAAAAAAGGAGCAGGACATGTGAGTCTCACCTTGTCATAAATTGTAGCATTTCGAGCTGCCGTTGAAACCCACACCTCCTTGAAGAATTTGTCACTCACTGGATCCTGAATGTCTTCACTAGGGCCAGAAAGATAGCCGAGGACAACCCTGAAATACAAGTGTCCTCCAAAATGGGTAAATGAAACAAAGCAGTTTGCTGCAGGCACCGTTTCTAATGGTACAGCAATTCAGACACTCAACCACAGAAGTCCTCTTTTTTTAAGGAAATCAAAGGAAGCCATTAAGACTAAGTGTGTGTCTGTGTGTCTATATATAAAAAAGCCCAGCTGCAAAACAAAACAAAACAAAACAAAACAGGAAAGCCTAAGTTGTGATGATGTTTGAGACAGAGAAACACCTTCATTTTGCTCTAAGAGAGTTCTTGTAATTTGGCCTAAGAGGGCGAGAACCTTGGAAGACAGAATTAGTATTCAAAGCATGTGCCTTTCATCGTGCTGAGCCTTTCCAAAAACGATCTCAGTAAATCCTCAACAGCCTTATGAAGAAGCAGCTATTAAAAAAAAAAAAAAAAAGTAAAAGAATAGTAAAAACAAAAGAAGCAAGTATTATTATTTTCCTTTAACTGAAAAGGGAACAAAGGGGACATCCCTGGTGGCACAGTGGTTAAGACTCTGAGCTTCCAATGCAGGGGGCCCAGGTTCGATCCCTGGTCCGGGAATTAGATCCCATATGCATGCTGCAACTAAGAGTCCACATGCCACAACTAAGGAGTCCACGAGCCGCAACTAAGGAGCCCACCTGCTGCAACAAGACCCAGTGCAACCAAATGAATAAATAAATAAATACATCAACCAGTTAAAAAGAAAAAGAAAAGGGAACTAAGACACAGAGAGGTCAAGTAACTCTTTCAAGGTCATACAGCTAGCAAATTGTATATGTGGGACTCCAACCAGGACCACCTGACTCCCAAACCTGTTCTCTTAACCAAGACTTGACTTTCCTTCCTCCCTCCCCACGCCTTCCTCCCTTCCTCCCTTCCTCCCTTCCTTCCTTCCTTCCTTCCTTCTTCCCTCCCTTGGGCCAAGAACTATGCTGAACTCTAGGGTACAGAAATGAATATGAAAGACACGGAGCCTCTCTGGGTGCAGTTATACTTGGTGGGTGAGATCAACAATGAATAGAGAATCACCCTCAAAAGGAATTAATTAAAATGTGGTAAATACCAGGTGTGCTTTAAGAGTGTGAGATGGGAGTAGTCGGGGAGGCATTTCCCTCCCCTACCTGTTTGCCTAACATTACCTACCATCTTTCAGGATTCAGTACAAGGTCACCTCTATAAAAGTTTTTATGGCTCCTTTTCTCCCTTCTCCCATTTCTCCCCGTCAATCCTGAGAGATCTGAACTTTCTTCCTTTGTCGCCCTCACTGTGCTTCATCTGTGCTTCATTTTTATCAGAGCACCTGCAATACTTCATGCACTTTTTGCTTTTAATAGGCCCATCTCCCACTTCTAGCATGTAAATTCTTTAAGAGAACATGACCTGGCTATTCTCATATCCCCAGAGTACCTGGCATAAAAGAAGCCATACAGTAGATTGTTTGAATTGATCAAATATAAACAGAGGACTAGAAATAATAAGAAATTCTCAAGCAAAGCAAGACAAGTTTTAGAGGTCATATGTGAAAATTATAAAAGTGCTGGTACCTACATAAAGCCTGAATGTTAAAAAGCACTGCCATCTTAATCCTGGAAGGTAGATGGTACAGGATTCCCATTTTGCAAATGGGAAACAAAAGGTTGGAGGCATTCTATTAATAGAGCTAGAATTGAAACCGAGTCCAAAGCTCTTTGCTCACATGCCTGGTAGGTTCAAGGAATACCAAAAAGGCTTGTGCTACATTGGAAATAAAAGTGGGGAGACTTCCCTGGTGGCACAGTGGTTAAGAATCCGCCTGCCAATGCAGGGGACACGGGTTCCATCCCTGGTCTGCAAAGATCCTACATGCCGCGGAACAACTAAGCCCGTGCGCCACAAATACTGAGCCTGCTCTCTAGAGCCCGTGAGCCACGACTACTGAGCCTGCGTGCCGCAACTACCGAAGCCCGCACGCCTAGAGCCAGCGCTCTGCAACAAGAGAAGCCACTGCAATGAGGAGCCTGTGCACCACAACGGAGAGTAGCCCCTGCTCGTTGCAACTAGAGAAAGCCTGCACACAGCAGCCAAGACCCAATGCAGCCAAAAATAACTAACTAAATTTATTTAAAGAAAGAAAGAAAGAAAAGTGGGGAAATGGGTCTCAGAAGGACTTTGGCTTTTACATTGCACGAAAGTGGGACATACTGCTGACACTGGAGCAAGGAGTGACAGGATCTGACTTAAATATTAACAAATGGCTGCTGGATTGAGAATAGACCGTGCAGGGCAAGGATTGAAACAGGGAGGTCAGTTAGGAGTCACTGCCGTGATCTCGGTGGGAGATGATGGTGGCTCGGGTGGTGGAGAGGAAGGTGGAGAGATCAGATTTCACTGATCCAGTGGACACAGGGTGTGAGAAAAAGTGAGGCATCAGGATGACTAAAAGAGCTTTGCCTTGAGCAAACAGAAGACTGTAGTTGCCATTAGCTGAGATGGGGAATTCTGTGGGTAGAGCCAGTTAGTGGGAGAAGGCCAGGAATTCAGTTTTGAACCTGTTGGGACATCTATTAAATATACAAGTGGTGATGCTAAGTAGGCAGCTGGAAAGAAGAATCTGGAGTTTGGGAGAGAAGGTCTGGCTGGAGATACACACTTGAGAATTGTCCACATATGTATACTCATAAAGCCATGTGACTTTAACTGACTTTACCAAAGTAGTGAGTATAGAGAGAGAAGAGGACCAGTGCACCTCAACAGTAGGGGAGAGGAGGAGCAGCCAGTGAGGCTGCAGAGAAGCCAGAGGATGGGTATCCTGGAGCCACATGGAGTCAAATTCAGATGAGAATTGACCATTGGATTTAACAGGGTGGAGGTCATAATATTGTTACCCTCTTTGTATTTAAATGTGGAGATTTACATCATCGTTTTTAATGGCTGCAGAATTTCCCATTATGTGAAATTTTATTTAACCAGCTATTTTATTATGACCTTTTGGGTTGTTTCCAGTTTTCCATTATTATAAACAATGCTATAATGAACATAATTTATTCATCATATATAATACTTTGTGAACTTCTATGATTATTTCACTAGGAGAAATTTAAGAACTAAAATCCTGGATCAAACAATTTGCAAAGGGCTTCCCTGGTGGTGCAGTGGTTGAGAGTCCGCCTGCCGATGCAGGGGACACGGGTTCGTGCCCCAGTCCGGGAAGATCCCACATGCCGCGGAGCGGCTGGGCCCGTGAGCCATGGCCACTGAGCCTGCGCGTCCGGAGCCTGTGCTCCGCAGCGGGAGAGGCCACAGCAGTGAGAGGCCCGCATACCGCAAAAAAAAAAAAACAAAACAATTTGCAAAATCTACTTCAAGAAAGGCTGTTCCAACACACATGTTATTAACCATGTGTGTTCTCCCCAGTCAACTCCAATATTATCAACTCCTGAAAAGGCTCAGCCAGGCTTATTGGGATAAAAAGGCATCACATTTTAGTTTTAGTCTTCACTTTTTCTACTATATAAAAATTTTCTAAAATAAATGGATCTGGCATCTGGGCTCACTAGGATTCCTAGAGTTTTATAACCTCAAAATTCTATTTCCACTTCAAATAATGTCTCCCTCAGACTATATAGGAATAACTTTCAAAAAGGTTCTAAAGGATGATGTTTGCACCTAGATGCTGCCGTTCCCTAATAACCAAAGCAAAATTTAACCATGTCAAATTTGAAGGACAGTGCAAGTTATAACAATAAGTCAATTATAGTAATGCCTTTGATTTGGGTGGCATCTAACCAACTGAAAACAGAGCTGAAAGAATATTTCTATGACTTTGCTTTTAAATGAGAACAGGAGGTGAGGCAATGTGTCTATCAAGTTATCAGTTAAGAGCCTGTGTAGAGAAAAAAGTATTTAAATAAGTCTATAACAGACAGTGTTCAGTAATAAATTATTTTCCCTGTCAGATTTTTTTTTTTTTTTTTTTGCGGTATGCGGACCTCTCACTGTTGTGGCCTCTCCCATTGTGGAGCACAGGCTCTGGACGCGCAGGCTCAGCGGCCATGGCTCACGGGCCCAGCCACTCTGCAGCATGTGGGATCCTCCTGGACCGGGGCACGAACCCGTGTCCCCTGAATCGGTAGGCGGACTCTCAACCACTGCGCCACCAGGGAAGCCCCCCTGTCAGCTTTTTAATTATAAAAATTTATACAGTAAAAATAATACGAAGTACTCTAGATGTTCTTTAGAGGAGTAAGGTTTCAGAGAAAACAAATTTGATTTTATGTTGACGTGAATAATGTCAATTATTTAATGTTTAATTGTTTATGCATCAGTGGGATAGTAGGAAAACTGCAGAAAATTGTTTCTGTTCTTTCCATTCCTCATGTCTATCACTGTAAATGATTCTGAGCTCTACTTGTGTGGATAATGGTTTCTGTTGAGTGATGGTTACATCTGTAAAGTTTGGATAATTTTCTAGGACTTAATGAACTGTTTGGCATGCAGTTGTGACATTTAGTGCAGTACCCTGATGGTTGATTCTATTTAGAATTGATTTCACATCGAAATGTGCCTCTCTATTTCTATTCAAAAATACCCCAGATGGAAAATGGATTGAAGTTGCATTTTTTTAAGGGAGAAAATGGTTCTGCTCTAGGTCACATTTATCTTTGAGAATATTTCCTAATAAAAAGAGCTAAAATCAACACAAGGTTTTCATGGTGCTTTTTAATGTATTATCTGTGTCTGCCATTGTGGCAAAGTGAAAATGCTTGTTCAAGAACTGCCTCTTCAAGACAGTCTGAAAATTGCCAGGAAAAATAAAGCATCTTGGAATAAACTTAGCATGAAATGCATAGGATCAGCATAAAACCAAAAGAACAACAACAAAAAACTTCAATGATCACTGAAGAACAACTTCTGCTTCCAATAATGAAAACCCTAGAGCTTTACTGAAGAACAAAAAAATGTGCATAACTTGAAGTCCACACCTTGTTCCTCAATAGGATGGCTCAATATTATAAAGACATCAACTCTTTTTTATATTAATCTATAAATATACTGTAGTCCTGATCAAAAAACTAGTGAGAGAACTTGAATAAAGAATTTTAAAGTTCGTGTGGAAGAATGAATAAGAGTAGCCAAGATTATTCTGGAAAAGAATACTAATTTGGGGAAGTGGTATGGTAGAAGTAGTATTAAAGTGCGTACCTACGATAACTAAACTGGTATCACAATGGCATGCAAGTCAACAGACTTTCAATAGGAAGTAGCAGAGAGTACAGATAGGTCAGGATATGTGGCAATTCGGTGCACCATCAAGAGGCACTACAGGTCAGAGAGGCAATGAGTACTGCAGTCATGCAGTTCTGGATCAGTTGGTTTGCCTGGGAAAAAGAGTTAGAGTCCCTACCTCATTTCTTACATTAAAATAAATTGCAGGTGTTGGCTTCCCTGGTGGCGCAGTGGTTAAGAATCTGCCTGCCAATGCAGGGCACATGGGTTCGAGCCCTGGTCCGAGAAGATCCCACATACCGTGGAGCCCGTGTGCCACAACTACTGAGCCTGTGCTCTAGAGCCCGCAAGCCACAACTACTGAAGCCCACGTGCCACAACTACTGAAGCCCACGTGCCTAGAGCCCGTGCTCTGCAACAAGAGAAGCCGCCGCAATGAGAAGCCCACGCACTGCAACGAAGAGTGGCCCCGCTCGCTGCAACTAGAGATAGCCCATGCGCAGCAACGAAGACCCAGCACAGCCAAAATAAATAAATAGATAAATTTATTAAAAAATTAAAAAAAATAAATTGCAGATGTTAAATGTAAAGGTGATATCAAATGAGCACTAGAAGAAAATATAAGTAAATATTTTATCTTGGGGAAGCTATTCTAAGCATATTTTTAAAAAGGGGGGAAAAGAAAAAAACGGATAGATTTGATTAATAAGAATTGACGTTTCGGGCTTCCCTGGTGGGGCAGTGGTTGAGAGTCTGCCTGCCGATGCAAGGGACA
>NW_020185321.1:9530150-9588488 GCF_003031525.2 Neophocaena asiaeorientalis asiaeorientalis
AAAAAAAAAAAAAAAAAGAAGTACAGTAGTGAATATTTATATATAGAAAAAAAGTGGAATGATATACATCAAATGTTAAAATTGTTAGCACTGGGTGGTGGGATTACAGATAAATATAATTTCCTTATTGCTTTTCTGTTTGCCAAATTTTCTACAATGAAAAATATGTTGTAATCAGAACCCTCTCCCTCTATAATTATTATACATTTAGAAAGTTATAAAGGAGGCTACGCCTTTAAAGAGAATACTTAAGTTCTCATGGAACTGAAAAGGTGTGACATTTATTTCTAGCTTACAGGAGGAAATATTTGTTTCCTTATATGAGCTGCAGTAGGCAATCAATGGGTTGATTAAAAGTGGGCTGCTAATCTTAAACTCTCCCCTGCTAAACAAAACAAATTAACATTAGAAGTCAATTAAAATATCAATGGTCTAAAAAAAACAAAACCAAAAACCTTACTGACAAAACAATTAGTAACAAAGGCGATAAATACAGCAATAAAAACTGTGAGAAGGTCTGACAGTCAAATTTTGAGGGATGGATTTGCTGAGCTCCTGGGGCAGAGGGAGCAGAAAGAACGTCTCCAGAACTGAAGCTTGGTCCTCAAAAGTCAGAGTCTGGAGTGAGGTAGGAGGTAAGGGCCGCCAGCATTTGCAGGAGGGAAGTGCTGGTTTTGTGCCCATTTGCAAGTGAGCCAGTTTTCAGAAGCGACCATTAACACTGGAAGGGTTAAAACAACAGCACCACAACAGTATCTGTGCAGTGCCTTTCATCAAATAGCTTAAAATATCACCCTTAATCGGGGACACTTGGCTCTATCTCACCATAGAGGCCACACTGAAATCCCATCCTGGCCAATATAGTTCTAGAATCTTATAATTGTGGACTTCCTGCAAATGCCTACAGGTGGGAGAGTGGTCAGGGTGTGTTCCACAGACAGTGGGGAGCTTAATGTGTCTTCAGTGGGCTGGGGGAGAGGGACAGGAGATAGATAAGAAGCCATTTGAAAAAAAAAGATAAGAAGGCATTGAGGATTGGTTGAATAGCGGAGTGATAGGACCTGAGTTAGGTTCTCGAAGGATCACTCTGACAACTGAGACTGGACTACAGGGGCTGGGATGGGGCCAGTTATAGCCCCGCCCAGGAAAGTTCTCAGTAACACTTAACTGAATGAAGCACTTATTTAGGGATACACACCCCCTACTACTTAGCCCAGTGCTCTCTCTGTTGGACCACAGGTTTGTTTAAAATTCACATCTTCTTGCAGAAGATCAGGAATCTTCCATGTCTGGAGTCATCTTAAATCTGAGAAATGAAGTTTCCACATTTACTTTAACACCAGTAGTCACTAGCTTTCTCCTTTAGTAATTTTTATCATATCCTTGTATCGCTGGAATGATTTCAATTTCTAAAAATGGACTCACTATAAAATACTTAAATAGACACTAGATGGTTTGACCTGGTCCTAAATCAATTAATAGATTTAAAATGCTAGTTTTCTCCATTACACATAAAAATAATAAAAGCTGTTCAAACAGGAAATTTTTATGCCCCACACAGAGCCATTTTGTATACGACTGGTGTGGTTCACGCTGTTTTGGACAAAGAAGAACCTGGAGATGGCATGTGTGCTAAGGGCCAGAGGCTAGGCTGGGTTCCATTGCCCACTGCAGTGGGATTATGTGAGGGAGACCCAGCTTCCGAGACCCACCGAAAGCACTGCAGCCGAAGTCCTAGGGCGAAGTGGCCAGCTTGGTACTCTTTTCCATCCATTACTGAAGGAACCGTCTCCGTGTCCTGCACAATGACAGCCATTTCACTGTCCCGTTTTCCCAGCATGCTTCGGTCGTTTATGTTGGCAGAGCCTATAAAGAGAAACAGTGAAACTGAACCATTTTCTTATTCCGGCAGACACTCATTTGCCCTCCAGACTCAATTCTTCCTTGCTAAAAAACCCCTAATTTTGTTCAGGTATCAAGAGATGCTGTGCTCTAGGAAGGCAGGGTGCTCCCTAACCCAGGGGTAAATCTTGATCAGTCTAAGGCCAGTCATGGTCATTTCATTGTTTTTTGCCAGTGATTGGCTTAGAAATGGGCACTTGTCATGATTCTAGTCAATGCAACGTAAGGCAAATCTGCCAGGGGCTTCTGAGAAAGTTTTTCTCTTTCTTATAAATAGACAGAAGAAGAAGATGGTGTCACTGCCAGTCTTTGGATACTCTGGCTTGAAGGGCTGCATGAGGACATGATTGTGGGAGCTGCTGCAGCCACTTTGTAACCAAGGGACAAACAGACAAGTTGAACATGGCAGAGCAGAAAGAAGACTCTGGGTCTTTAAGTCACTGAGCTGGCCAACCCTAGAACCTTCTTATTTTCTGTTATGTGAAGTAATACATTTCCCTTATTGTTTCACATACTTCTAGCTGAATTTTCTATCTTGTGGCTCAAAGGATTCTAACTGATATAGTCATTAAGCACACAAAGAAACAAGAACACTTACCGGCTCAGTGCAGTAAGGTTTCATGCTTAAGAATCACACTCTGTAGACTTTAACTCATGGTCACATAATCATAAATGTCAGAACACAAGAGGACCTTCACAAGCAATATAGTTCACTCCCAAATACAGATTATCATTAGTGGCTTTGGGTTTTCATTCTCTTGCCTCACTTGTGTGGCATGCCAACAGCTTCTGTATCAACTTCCCTCCATTCTATTTTTAAATCCAAACGAGCTGAGAATGCTGACTTTCACATGTGAAGGGCAAGTATTTGAATATTAGTTCAACCTGCACTTCCTGAGCTCCTCTGCTGTGTATTCAAAAACCTTGCAACATTTTCTGCATTTATCATTGTGGATCCACAGGTTTTTTTTTTTCTTTCCGGTACACGGGCCTCTCACTGTTGTGGCCTCTCCCGTTGCGGAGCACAGGCTCCGGACGCGCAGGCTCAGCGGCCGTGGCTCACGGGCCCAGCCACTCCGCAGCATGTGGGATCTTCCCGGACCGGGGCACGAACCCGTGTCCCCCGCATCGGCAGGCGGACTCTCAACCACTGCGCCACCAGGGAAGCCCCAGGATCCACACTTTTGAATCCTTGAGGTGTCCTACAAACTAAAAAAGGGGACTGACTCTTTTTTCTTCTTGGTCCTCTTGCCCTAGTCCCACACTCCACTGCTTCTGCAGACAGGGTGCGGAAGAGTTAGGTTGAACACAAGCTCGGGCTACTGTCTGTGATGGGGACCATCAGGGTATAAGGTGTTAGCAGTGCTACCCAGAGCCCAGACGGTGGGATGTTGGACATGAGAGGAAGCTGGCTCCTCCTGAAGCATCTATACCGCCATTTGCTACAATATGGTCACATAGTTAATACACAACTCTATGATAACTGTGGATGGGAACGGTGTCCCATAGGGACTCTGGGTGACAGAAAGGATGGAGCACCTCACAGAAAGTTGGGAGCACCATTAGAGCGCTGTAAGGTGGGCCCCACCTTTGAAACACTTTGTTTTGTTAGCAACAAATCAACCTTTATACATACACTTACATTTTAATTACACTATAAAATTTGTAGCCATGTCTTTGGACTTAACATGGGGCCCAGCATTAATCTGGGCAAAGTCATTTAATCTCTCTCAGCTTTAATTTGATCTTTTATAAATCGAGATAATAATACAGGCCTTGTAGGGTTGTTGTAAAAATTAAGTAAGACCATGTGAAAGCACTTACTGATCTATAAACTGTCCCACAAATGCTAATTATTACTGGCATTATTATCAGATACTCGTTACCTTGAGAATATCTGCACTAGAGAACATTACCATAGGAAGGGAAGACTTGCTGGCATGTAGCGTTTGTATCAAAGAAGCCTCCATAGTGCTGCTTTGGGACATCACTACCACAGGGCCCCAGCAGAGGCCACTCTCGGGCTGGGGCTGCCAAATTGGGAGGACACAGCTGCTCTTCACCGTCAGGGAGACTGGGGATGTGAGCCCCCTGGAAAGCCACACACACACACACACACACACACACACACTTTCACACCAGTCCTCTCAGACTCCTTCCCATCACCAGGGGAGGAATGCATTCCTGGCATTCTGAGCTGGAATTTTTAGAGGGTGTGGTTCTTGTACTTCCAGGGCCCATCTGGAGTTTCTCAGAGCACTGACTCTCAACCACACTGGATAAGTGAGTTGGCTACTACTTAATAGGAATGTGAAGAAAGGGAAGAGAAAATTTCAGGTGTGAATTTAATAAATGAGATACCAAAAATGAGATATTGATGGATGTAAATGTTACCCTCCCTTCTTGTTGTTAAACATTCCCATATTCTGAAAATCAAATTCAGAACAGCAGGTATAGTATTAACCCATTTCTATAGAACATACTAGGAAGAAGAGAGGGCAAGTGACCTCTAGAAAGATGCACACTGAAGGGTAAGAGTGATGAGTACCTTCCGGCAAAGAGAGGGAGACAATAAGGGGAACTTTGACCTTTTACTCTCTATGAGTCCTTAGAGTTTCAATTGTTTACAAGAAATATGCTCTGTTTTCATGTACTATGTTTTATGGTAACTGCAATCCCTTGGTTTATTAGGACATTGCCTTGATAATTTTTGGAAAATGACCTTTTCTAAGTTTGCTCTTAGGTACTTTTTAAACAGTATGTAATATAGCAAAATAGAAAACAGTATATGAAAACATAAGTCCAACTTAGGTAATAATTTTAGAAAATCATTGAATTTATCACCCAAGCTGAAAAATAGAACATTACCACATCCCAGAAGCCCTCAGCTGTCTTCCCATTAAAGACCTTCCCTTCCTAAGAGAGAATCTGTATAGAATTTTGTGTTCATCATGCTCTGATGATGTTTTCCTAAACAAAAAAAGTTTACTTTTAGCTTATTTTTAATTTGTATAAGTGGAATCATATAGAAGATAAACTTTGGAGATTTGCTTCTTTCATTCAAAATCATGTCTTTGGGATTTATCTATGCATAATTGTAATGCATTATTTTCCTTGAATGAACACCCCCAAACATTTTATTTTATTTTTTTATTTTAATTTTTTCCTCACTCCTGGACAGCCTAAATAGCACAGGTGGGAACCCAGGTGGAAGCAGAAACGTGTTTAACATGTTTTTTTATTAGTGGATGCCTTTAGATCTCATGTGTCACAGTTCCCCCAGCCCCGCCCCCGACTGCATCTTTTTGTCATAAGAATGGATCATTCGTTGACCTGCCTGACCCCCCCAGCCCCTCACCTCCTGCATCCCAGACCAGAGTAGGCCCTCAATAAGCATTTATCAGAGGGATGATTTTTTTCTTTTCAGGTTGGGTAAAGCACAGAACAAGATGGGAGTCAGTATTTCTTTAACGACCCCTGCCCCTCACTAGCCATGGCCCTCAAGACTGGACTGTCTTTACCTGCAGGAGTCCCCATGCCAAAAGCTCAGCCTCTCTGTACACCTGTGCCAAACTGAATTCAAGAGACAGAGTTTTGGGCGAAGTAGAAAAGGATAGCTTTCCTGCTTTGTCAGGCAAAGGGGAACACAGTGGGATCCTGCCTTGAAAACCTGTGTCCCACCCAAACTTAATTTTTCATTCTACTGTTGATGGATGTTTGGGTCGTTTCCAGAGTTTTGCTATAATACACAATTATGTTCTGCATAGTTGTGTATGTTTCCTGGTGTACACATGTGGGAGTTTACCTGGGCTCTGTATGCAAGAGTGGAGTACCTGGTGCTCCTCAGTGTCGTCAATACTTGGATTGTCCATTTTTTTTTTTTTTTTTTTTTTTTTACGGACCGGGGCACGAACCCGCGTCCCCTGCATCGGCAGGTGGACTCTCAACCACTGCGCCACCAGGGAAGCCCATGGATTGCCCAATTTTAAATTTTTGCCAATTGGTATTTTGAAAACCTGTTCTTTGTCTCATTATTATATTAATGAGGATGAACATGTTTCATATACTTATGGGCTTCAGGTATGTCCTCTTTGGGGACATTCCTATACAGTTCCTTTGCCCATCTTTCTTTGGATACTGTCTTTCCTTATTGATTTAAGGAGTTCTTCATATGTTTTGAATATTAACTGTATTGCAAATACCTTTTTTCAGTTTGTGGTTTATCTTTTTATTCTATTTATAGCATCTTTTAATGAATAAAGTTCTGAATTTTAATATAGTTGGATTTATCTGTCATTTCCTTTGTGGTTTTACTTTTTTAAAATGTCCTGTTTGAGAAATTGTGAATTCTTCTGTGGTAGGCAGAATAATGGCTCCCAAAGATGACTATGTCCTAATTCCCAAAGCCTGTGAATATGTTATATTACATGGCAAAGGGGAATTAAGGCTGCAGGTGGAGGTGGAATTAAGGGTGCTAATCAGCTGACCTTAAAAATAAGGGGATTATCCTGGATTATTCAGGTGGGCCCAGGATAATCACAAGAGTCTTTAAAAGTAAAGGGGATTCAGAGAGAGATGCGCTTACAGAAGAATGGGTTGACACTTTGAGAACTTTCAGAGAGATCTAACATTGCTGCCTTCAAAGATGGAAGAAGGGAGGCATGAACCAAGGAATGTGGGCAGCCTGGAGAAGCTGGAAAAGGCAGGGAAATGGATTCATCTTTAGAGCCTCCAGAAGGGAACACAGCCCTGCTGATACCCTGATTTTAGCCCAGTGAGACCCATGTTGAACTTCTAACCTATAGAATGGTTAGATAATACATTTGTGCTGATTTGAACCAGTAAGTTTGTGGTCATTTGTTACAGCAGTAATAGACAACTAACACACAAACTCTACCCTGTTCTAGCTTACTTGTTTTAAAGGAAAACTGATTCTTCAATTGAGCGTCAGTGGGCTACTCAGTACTTTCTACCCACTTGTGTTCCCTGTGCCTCCAGTTTGGGAGTTCTCAGCTTGACTCCACAGCGGCATCACCTAGGAAGCTTTCAAAAGATATTGGTGCCAAAACAAAAACAAAAAAACCTTGATGCCTGGGTCTCAAACCAGACCAATGAGTCAGAATTTCTGGAAGTAGGAACCAGGCATTAATATTTTCCCCTAATACCACTCCATCCCTTCACCTATCAATTAATCCCTCTTCGGCTGGGGAGGGGGGGGAATCTATTTGAAAGTAAATTGCAGACATGAATAATCTTCCCCCTAAATGATAGTTTCATTTACCTGAACTGAAACTCATCTGTGTTCAAAATTGTTCTGTGGTGACAGTGAAAACATTTTAGGGGCTGATTGACTGAGTGGAGACAGGAAGACACCTGTCAGAGTGATGGAAATATTCTGTATCTTGTTCTGGGTGGTGGTTACATGAATGTAAACATATGTGAATATTCATTAAGCTGTACACTTATGCAATTTACTATATATAATAGCTTAATTAAAAAAGGATAGTCCACCAAAAAAAAGCCAACAGGCAAACCTAATGCAGCCAGGGTTGAGACCCACGGGACTCACTCTTTACTGGGGTGGCCTTTCAACTACAGACTCTCAACAGCTGCTCTCGAGCCTGCCCCTTAAGCACTGATATCCATTCTCTCTCCATAGTTTCCCACATACCCACCTTCGCTGACAGTCTCTGGACCTTCTCGCACCAGGTCATCAATATCCATCCCGATGTTTCTGGTGTTTAGTGGAAAGAATACCTGCCTCCCCTGTAGCCCATGAGCTGTGTAGGGCAGTGGCACTGTGTGATCATGTTTTGTATCTCCCTATTGTGTTGTGCAATGGATTAGTGAATACTAAAAAACATCGTTTCACTTAGTCAACAGGATAGACTTAAATTCTATTTAAGGATAGCCTTGTTTTGTTTAGGAAAGCAAATAAATGTTAGTTCTGTTAAGTGCCAGTAAGATGAATTAGAAAATTGGACTTGGTCACAGATTTGGGGACCAACAGGGCCACCGGGGGTAAGAGATAATTAAAGGTACACACAAAAGACATCCCAATGTGAGAAACCAAGTATTTCCTTGTGAGGAAAAAAAATGAGGATAAACCATTAGTCATTTTTCTTACGTCAATTATTCAATAATTCTGGCATAAGTCTGCCATGTTAGAAAATCTAATCACAGGTTACTTTAATTCCTTGTAAGCTCTCAACTACTTGCTTAACACCTGTAAAATACTGTCAACCTAACTTCTCAAGTTCCTCTTTGAGAACTTTAAACATTGTTCTCTGTCTGTGTTATGAAAACAGGCCAGATATCTGAGAGCAGCAATAACAAGCCTGCTTCTCCTAGAGTTTCCACTGAGATACAAAGAACAAAAGTACCTGTGGATTTTCCGCGGGGGAAATGTGTTCTGCCCTTGGGGAAGGAGAAAAAGAAGTGCAGCTTCTAAAGACTAACAAGTGAGACCTCGTCATACGCCCAAGGCCACATCTTCGGTTTCAAGGAAGTCGGTAAGAACGATGTGCAAAATGGATCAGTTATTGCTAGCCTAAAGAAGCGGTAGCCTTTGAGGGGTCAGAGAACTTTCCAGAAAATAAGTCAACTAAAAACCTCTACAAATCTGTAACTGTTAGCTCAGATACTGAAAACTACCTTGCATTTATACTTGATGGAAAGTAAAGCAGGCTGAAGGTCAAAATGACCTTTAAAAGGAAAATATTTACATCTCTCAATTTGTACTTCAAGAGTTCTGAAATCTTGCTGAAGAGATCAACTGAATTTTATCTGGCTTTGTTTGTTTTTTCATTTCAGCAAAATCAATATTTTTCCTTTCCTTACTGTCATTGCCAAATTTAATATAAAAATATCCTGAGATTGGCTTCTGAAAAGCAAGACCAGAATAGCTTGCGGGAAATGAGAGAAAACTTGTATATTGGGGGAAGTAAGGGAGGAAATAAATCCTTAAAGAGCTTTGATCCCTATTGAGCAAGAACTTGAAGACACAAGATATTTTTCTTAAATGCCCGATAAGTATTAAAAGAATGTCTGGGGCTTCCCTGGTGGCGCGGCGGTTGAAAGTCCGCCTGCCGATGCAGGGCACACGGGTTCGTGCCCCGGTCTGGGAAGATCCCACGTGCCGCGGAGCGGCTGGGCCCGTGAGCCATGGCCGCTGAGGCTGCGCGTCTGGAGCCTGTGCTCCGCAACGGGAGAGGCCACAACAGTGAGAGGCCCGCGTACCGCAAAAAAAAAAAAAGAATGTCTGTGTGTGTACACATATACATATATATGTATCACCACACTGTGGTCTATATATTTTATGGCTTCTGAACTACTTTTTCTTTTCAAATCATCTTCCAGACAAGACAGTCTCATTACTCCTAGGTATGAAAATTTTTTTTCTTTTCTCAGTGGAGGATAGACCTGGAAAAGGCATATTTACTGCCAAAATTTTTCGAAACACCCCATGACACTTAATTTCTTAAAGAATAGTTAAGTGTCTTATTATAGCTGAGAAACTACATTTTATTTAAAATGGATGAGTGGAATTCCCAATAGTGGGACACAGCATATCTCTAAGTAACATCCCCCCACCCTTGTCAATTAATTTATCCGGCTGGTTATTTATACTCTATTTCTCCTCCTGGCCTTTCAGTGTTTGTGTAACATGATATTAGAAGGCAAACCAACTCAATGATGGGAAAATGAAGCTTGTATTCTTGTATTCAGGTGTATACAAGAATGAAGCTGCAAACCCACCCCTCTGGTCAAGATCTAATCTGGGTAGAATGTACAACCAGTAACTCTCCCGAATCTGTCAGTGGGGCGAGGACTGCAGGAACAGACTGCAGACCTTAGTCTAGGACTACATCATATCATTACTACACAATGTCCACCTCACCCCCGCCCCCAACAAAGCTGGTGTGCTCTGCACTCTGATTAATAACGTCCAAAACATTGACTCCGGGGAAAAAATGGTAAGCACAGAGGCAGCAATATTTTAATATCCTTCCGATCCTAACTCTCGCAAAACTTCAGATCTGTGGTAATGCTTAGGTGGGTGTGATGCGTGCACGTACAAATTACCACGACGTACTCATTTGTGACACATTTCCCTCCCCACATCTCCTCCTTCCAAGCCCAGAAATCTAGGTACTTGGCTTCAAAATAAAAATAAGGAAATAATAAAGAATTAATGAGAGCAGGCTGATTATTGCACTGCTGGGTTAAATTGCTGTCTCTGGACTCTGTAATTTACACGATGGCCATTTGATTGTTCTGTGCCTCTGTTACTTCATAGATAAAAGCAGGGATTAGACAGGACATAAGCAAAAAAGATTGCTTCGGAAATGTTTTAGATAACTGTGTGACTGTCCCTTTCAACTGCAAAGGAAGCTTTAGAGGAATAAAAAGAAAGATTGTTGCATGAGGTAAGTCAACTAACAAGGAATACAATTAGAGACCAAGTACTTACCAATAATAACAGTGTTGTCATCAGCAATTAGCAACTTGCTGTGGACATAGACAAGCTCAGTGACTAGGTTTCCTTCAAGCTCTGCGTGTGTTCTAAGACCACAGAAGGATATGTAATTTATCCACTGATTGCCGACTGTAAATTAAATAAGAAATCACTAAAATTAATATGACCAAGCTCAATAATGGCACGTTAAATTTTACTGTCTTTCAAAACAAATATACCATATAATAGGTTAAGAATAGATTGTAAAATATATGTGTGTATGTGTGTGTGTATAATTTCAGAATACATCTAGGATCTATATTTGCTTTCTGAAGAGTTTTATATTGTTAATATGAATGGAGATGCAATTTTAAAATATCATACTGAAGTGATTTCTAGAATTCCTTATGTCGAGGTAGTCCAAAGATAAATTCAAATATGAACATTTTATTTTAATGATTTGGTGAGCAACTACTGAAGAGTGAAAAAGTATAGCTGCAGTAGATAACCCAAGACTTCAGTGTGACATTTGCATCTGTCTTGGTTGACACCTGCCGCTGTTTAAACCAGATGCAAGATGTGAGCCCAAACTACCTGATGTACACATACTTTGCAGCATATCCAGCGCAAAGCAACAGATAAATTTTGCACACTTTGGGTAAGTAAGAGTGTTGGCAATTAAATGACACTCCTTCTAAATCACTAAAATTAGGAAAGAATCCTAAGTACATTTGAGTTCGGAGAATTTTCTTCAGAGCAAGCAGTACTAGGTTTGTACTTTAAAATGTTGTCCTCTCATCATGTGAGGGTCATTTATGTGATAAGAAGAAATGCATTCCATATCAAACCAACCCATACTCATTACCCTGGCATGAGTGTTAGTCATGAGATTTTATGGTCCCTCTCCCACATAGCAATCGCCCTGGATAAGCAAAGTCTGATACTAAGAATAAATGGAGTGGAATCAAACCATCTTAGATTCTTATAGAAAGAGAACATAAATTTTTAAAAGAATCTGAAGCATACTAATAGAACCAATGGTAGTTCATGTTTCATTTACTGAAGTTTCCATGTATCACTGATGCTTTCTATTTTACTGCTGACGTTAGTGTATCTATTAAATTTAGGTATACTGGAAAGAAGTCTGTTCATAGGTAATATACAGAGGTTCCTCCAATTACAAATAAACCTTCCCATATTTTATATTAACACAAAGTATAAAGTCTGTATAATTAAAACAGTGTAGAACTGGTACCTAAATAGACAGCCGAACCACTGAATGGAATAGGAAGTCCAGAAACAGACCCAAGTAGGTATGGAAATTTTGCATATGATAAAGGCTGCATCTCTAGGAAAAGGGCTTTTTACATAAAGGACTAGAATTTTTAAATGAAAGGTGCTAGTACAACTGCACAGTTATTTGAAAAAGATAAAAATTATATACATTTCTCCCAGCAATCATAAGAACTCCAAATAAATCAGAGATGAAAATGTAAGCATATGAAACCATACAAGTGTTAGAAGAAAACAGGGTGAATTCCTGGTAACCTGAGTGCAGGGAAGGCTTATAAGTATCTAGAGCCAATAAAAGATCAATAATGTTGGCTAAATTAAAAAAAACATATTTGCATGACACAAAACACGAGCAAAGACAAATGACAAACAGGAAGAACATATTTGCAGTATACATTACAGACAAAGAACTGATTCTGAACATATAAAGAACTCAAAAACTGAAGGGAGAAAAAGATCAAAGTCTTGACAGAAAAATAGGCAAAAGACATGAACAGACAATTCACACACACGAAAAGATACATTTGAAAAGACATACATTCTCACTCATAATAACAGAAATGCAAATTAAAACCACAGTGAGAAACCGTTTTTTAACCTATGAGATTGGGCAAAAAAAAAAGTAAGATAACACATTCTATTGATGAGACTGGGTTGAAGCAAGCTCTCTCTTACACTGGTGGTAAGAATGCAAATTGGTACAAACTTGGAGGGTAATTGGCAATATCTAACAAAACCACCTATGTGTTTACCTACTGACCTAGCATTCCCACTCTAGAAACTTATCCTAAATATACACTTCCAACAAATAAGGACATATATGCACAAAGTTATCAACTGCATAATTGTAATTGAAAAATATTGAAAACAACCTAAATGTTCATACAGAGGAGAATGATTGAATCAACTATGGCAAATCTATACATGGGAGACTATGCAGCTAAAAAGGAATGAAAATCGCTATGAACTGATACGGAGTGATTTCCAGGATGTAGTGTTAAATGAAAAAACAAATGCACAAGAAAATATGTGGTATGCTATTCTTATGAAAGAGATTGGGAGAAATAAGAAAATATACATGTATCTGCCCATTTGTACAAAAAGAAACACAGCAAGAATAACTTAGAAACTGACAAAATTGGTTACCAACAGAGGATGAGTGGAATAGGGTGGAAAAGATGGATGGGGAAGAAACTGAAAGGAAGTATAGCGGAGTGGCACTTGTCTAAGCATGCCTTTTGTATAGTTCTGACTATTGGAAGTCTGTTACACACACTTAATCAAGAAAGACAGAGAAAAAAAGAAAAGCCTAAAATGAAATACAAATTAAAGCAATGAACCTAACTGTATTTCAAATTAATAACATAATCCAAGTAAATTTTCAACCCTAGTTTTTGAGCATATACTCTTAGGCTAAAGACAAAAAGAACTGTAAACAAATATTGAATTCTAGTGAGATTTATTTTTCATAGTAGTATGGGCTACAGATTTTTGTGTATTCTAAGATTGAGGAAGTATATATATCAGAGATAACAGAAGGAATCCTGTGGCATGGGACTGGAATTATAAGTATCAGTATGGAGATAGATAGATAATAGGTAGATAGATGGATAGGTAAATAGATAGACAGATAGATAGACATATAATAGATAATGTGTATACAAAAGGCCTAAAGCAGTAATATCCCAGTAGTAATGATCATATCTAGCACCCAGAATTTGGTTTCTAAATGCCAATTTCCACTAAAAGAACCTAGGTTTCTTGGAGAAATGGTTGACTGCAGGGCTAGTTCTGGGAATATACAAGATGGGTCTGGAACTCTTGTGCCAGTAAGAAAAAAAGGCTGATGGGAACATGTCCAAAGCACACAGGAGCAAGCTTAAAAAGGCCCTCACTGGTCAAATCTGTGCAAGCTGATCATCAAAATTATTACCCACTGAATAACATAAGAATCCATAGGTCCACACATGAATAAATGCTTAAGTGGGGAAGAAGGGAAAACTTTCTTATAGTAGAATTGCAACTAAGAAATTTAGAAGAAAGTAATAAATATAGAAGAAGCAATGGAACTAAAAAAATCAACATTTAGAAATATAGTAATAATAACTGAATCATAGTGTAATAATGGATCCAGGAAGAATCATTAATATATGCTAAAACCAGTGGGTGAATGTTTGATAAGAAGCAGAATATTTACTATATAGACTCAAAGTGCTTTCCCACGAAATATTTAATTACAAAGGGAAAAATGGTAATTTTACAGCGGAGAAACCTGGCAGATCTCACCTTCCCTAAATGATCAAAGTTAATATAACCAGTAATGGGGTAAATCAACACCATGTTCCTCCTGACATGGTATATGAAGGGCACATCACTTCTGTGATATTCCTGCTGAAAACGCATAACCTGAATCTAATCACAAGGAAACAATGGATATACCGAAACGGAGGGCTATTCTACAAAATATAACTGTACTCTTCAAACATACCAAGGTCATGAAAGTCCCCCCATTCTCCAAAAAAAAAAAAAAGATTGAGGGATTATTTCAGATTACAGGAAAATAAAGATACCTACAACACATGTTGCTGACTGAAGCCTGGGACACACACAAAAAAAACATTTCCCCCCCTTTTGCTATAAAGGACCTTAATTAGTAAGACAATTGGAAAAATTTCAATAAGGTCTGCAAACAAGATAATAGTATTATATCAATGTTAATTTCATTAATTTCTATATTGAACTATAGCTGCTTTAAAAATGTCCTGCTTTTTCACAGAAACACACATTTATTTAGGAGTAAATAAGCATCATGGTTGCAACTTATTGTCAAACGGTTCAGAGGGAAAAAACCCATCCACCTGTCTGTCTGTCTATCTGTCTATCTACCTATCTGGAAAGAATGATAAAGCAAAGAAGGCAAATTTATTAACATTTGCGAAATCAGGATGAAGGGTATATGGCAGTTCTGGAAATTCTTCCGTAAGTTTGAAATTATTTAAAAATATTTTTTAAAGATTAACGATACCGACTGGCTGTTAGCAGCCTGAAAAGCTTAAGACATAATAACTTGTAATTTCCTAAGGCACAGATTTGTGCCATTCCACAGCAGGTCTGGAGAGTCTCAGCAACACTCCAACTAGTGGGCGAGCCTCACAGCCCACAGTCCATACATACTCCTTCATCCTTGCTACAAAATAACTTTTTCTTTTAAGGATTTTTTGTTTTGTTTTGTTTTAGATTTAATTTTATTTATTTTTGGCTGCGTTGGGTCTTCACTGCGGTGCGTGGGCTTCTCATTGGGGTGGTTTCTCTTGTTGTGGAGCACGGGCTCTAGGTATGTGGGTGTCAGCAGTTGTGGCGCCCAGGCTCAGTAGTTGTGGCTCGCGGGCTCTAGAGCTCAGGCTCAGTAGTTGTGGCACAGAGGTTTAGTTGCTCCGCAGCATGTGGGATCTTCCCGGACCAGGGATCAAACCCGCATCCCCTGCACTGGCAGGCGGATTTCTGTCCACTGCACCAGCAGGGAAGTCCCCAAAATAGCTCTTGTGAAGTGGTAAAAAATCTTTATTTCTTTATGAAAAATACCTTTAAGAAGAAAGCTAAGGGTGAGTGCCAGTCACAGGGACCAGAAGAAAAACAAAGGTTCCAAGCCAGAAAGCAGACATTTTGATGAATTAACGTGTGGCCTGTCAAATGAGGTGAATGGATCCACCACACACTCTAGTGAGAAGAAGACAAATCAAATTGAGAAATTACTTTGGCCAGTACAGTCGTCCCTCAGTACCCGCGGGGTACTGCTTCCAGGACCCCCAAGGATAACAAAATCTGCCCTACTCAAGTCCATTATATAAAATGGTATAGCATTTGTGTATGATCTACACACATCCTCCCGTACACTTTAAATCATCTCTCGATTACTTATAATACCTAATACCATGTAAATGCTATGCAAATAGTTGCTTGCACATGGCAAATTCAAGTTTTGCCTTTTGGAAATTTCTGGGTTTTTTTTTTTTTTCCTTTTTAAATATTTTCTATCTGTGGTTGGTTGAATGTGTGGATGGGGAACCTGCAGATACAGAGGTCTGACTGTACTTTATTCTGTGAAGGAAACTGGCTCAACGAGTAACAGGTACAAAGTTGGTGATGTTAACTTGTGGTATGAGGATATACTCAAACAGTGCCTTCTGAGGAAAATATAAGAAAGCCAGGAGCATGACAGGTATTAATAAGAAGCAATAGATAGAAAAGAATCATGAGGGGTTCCAACTTACATGTTATGGAGGTATGTGAGAATCTGGAGATTTATCTAGGCTCCTAGGACATATCTGTTGTGAACGTTGGTGCATATATATCGATAGCTCGAAAGATGAGAAGTCTGATACAATAGACTCTATGTTTATAAGGACACTTTGTGAAAGGTCTTGAAGAGTTGTTACAGGCTTTTGCTGCTTAAACAAGCACTTCCTATATGTACGTTTCTAATCCTGATTGAATACCTCTAGACCTTGTGTTAAATTAAACAAAATTGACTGCTAAAATGCCATAATTCACAACAATTATAAAAATAGTAAAGAAATGCTTTAAATTAAACACTAAATCCCTGAAGATTAGTGTATCAGAAAATCATACACTAATTGCAGCTGGTTTTCTTTTCAGGAATTTTAACATATTCGTAGCAGCAGTTTTGTTATTTCTAAAAACTACAGCTCTCTATCCAATTAGAGATTAGTTAGTTCATGTATTTAAAACCCACTATACATTTACAAAAACAAAACCAATAATACAACATTGTACCTCAAAAAGGGGCATTATGTAATTAATCTGTTCTTCCATGTTCAATGAACATTTTCCCCACTGAGATGTGTGATTTTGACTTGTTCCCAGGGTACTTGGAACTCTTTTCATAAGAGGGCTTAACATTGAAATGACTTATGTTAAAATCCAATTTTTCCCCAGAAGAGGCAGAGGCAGGAAAAGGGTCCAGAGCCAAAGAAAATGCTTTATAATAAGTTCAGGACACTTTTATGGTTGAGAAACTAAATAATAGGCGTGTTCTGACTTCTTATTCTCCTATAACCTCACCTTTGCATTTTTACTAGCCACTGTTGTTACCGAATGGCTTTCCTGATTTTGTTTTTAATCAATATATCTTTTAGAACCTTACTCATTCAATATCAGTTTAATTTTCAACTGTTAGAAAATAGAGATAGGGTAATACTCTGGTAAATCTATGTCCTGGATAAAATTAGATACACCTTTTGAAAGTATTTATTATTTTTTTTAAAAATTTATTTATTTTCCTTAATTTTTTAGCTGCATTGGCTCTTAGTTGCGGCACATGGAATCTTTGTTGAGGCATGCAGGATCTTTTCGTTAAGGCGCGGTCTCTTCGTTGCAGCGCTTGGGCTTCTCTCTAGTTGTGGCATGTGGGTTTTCTCTCTCTAGTTGTGGTGCACGAGTTCCAGAAGGCGTTGGGCTCTGTAGTTTGTGGCACGCGGGCTCTCTCTTTGAGGCGCGTGAGCTCAATAGTTGTGGCGTGTGGGCTTAGTTGCCCTGCGGCATGTGAGATCTTAGTTCCCAGACTAGGGATCGAACCGGTGTCCCCTGCATTGGAAGGTGGACTCTTTACCACTGGACCACAAGGTAAGTCCCTGAAATTATTTATTATTGGTGATGTACATGTCTTATGTCCAAAGTTCTTTCTAAGATTTTTTAGATTGAGGAGACCATTAGTGAAAAATTATTGAATACCACACACCAATAGATAAGTTTAAAATTATGTAGTCCTAAAAGCTTAATTCATTATTTTTAAACTTCCAAGTCATTTAAAAATCCATATGCCATAAAATTCACCTCTTTAAAGTATTCAATTCAGTGTTTTTTTTAAAGTATATTCACAAAGCTGTACAATCATCACCACTATCCAATTTTAAGATATTTTAATTACTCCGAAAAGAAATGTCATACCCATTAGAAGTCACTCCCCATTCCACTCTCTCCCCAGACCCTGGCAATGACTAATCTATTGTCCTGCCTCCAGGGATTTGCCTATTAAAAACATTGAATAAAAATGGAATTATACAATATGTGGCCTTTTGTGTCTTGCTTCTTTTCACATAGCATAATATTTTCAAGGTTCATCCACGTTGTAACATGGATCAGTACATTCCTTTTTAGATTTAAATAATATTCCACTGTATGGATATACACATTTTGTTTCTTCATTCACCCATTAATGGATACTTGAGTTGTTTACACCTTTTGGCTATAGTGAATAATGCTGCCAGAAATATTCATGTGCAAGTTTTTGTGTGAACATATGTTCTCAGTTCTCTTGGGTATATTCTATGGAGAATTGCTGAGTCATATGGTAACTCTATGTTTAACTTTTAGGGAATTACCAAACTGCTTTCCAAAGAACCCACACCATTTTGAATGACCAGCAGCAACATATGAGGGTTCCAATATCTTCATATTCTCATCATTATCTTTGTTATGTTTTAAATTATAGCCATCTTAGTGGATATGAAGTTGTATCTTGTGACTTTTATTTGAATTTCCCTAATGATTAATTATGTTGAGCATCTTTTTATAAGCTTATTAGCCATTTGTGTATCTTCTTTGGAGAAATGTCTCTTTAGATCTTTGGCCCATTTTTAAATTGGATTATTTTTTTACTGTTGACTTGTAAATGTTCTTTTGTATATTCAGGATATGAATCCCTTACCAGAGATATGATTTGCAAACATTTTCTCCCATTCTGTCATTTTTTTCTAGTTCCTTGATAGTATCCATCGGAGCACAAAAGCTTTTATGTCTGATGAAATCCAATTTATCAATTTTTATATTTTTGTTATAAACCCAAGAAACGTGTGCTTAATCCAAGGTCATAATGCTTTGTGCCCATGTTTTCTTCTAAGAGTTTTATAGTTTCAGTTTTTACATTTTAGGTCTTGATCCATTTTGACTTATTTTTTGTATGTGGTGTGAGGTAGAGGTCCATCTTCATTGTTTTGCATGTGAATATACAGTTGTTCCATCACCATTTGCTGAAAAGAATATTCTTTCTCCATTGAATTGTCCTGGAACCCTTGTTGAAATTCAAGTGACCATAATCGTAAGAGTTTATTTCTGGATTCTCAGTTCTATTCCTGTGATCTATATGTCTATCCTTACATCAGCACCACACTGGTTTTATTCCTGTAGGTTTATAGTAAGTTCTGAAACTGGGAGCATGAGTCCTCCAATTTGTTCTTTTTCAAGATTATTTTGGCTGTTCTAAATGCCCTATTCATTTTTCTGCATTCTTTTTTCTTTCTGGTCCTCTGATTGGATAATCTCAATTGACCTATCTTCAAGTTTGTTGATTCATCTGCCTACTCCAATCTGCTACTGAGTCTTCCAATGCACATTTCATTTCAGTTGTTATACTTTTCAACTACAGAATTCGTATTTGGTTCTTTTTATGTAAAAAAATTAATAAAAATATTAAATTAAAAAATTCTATTTTTTTATACTATTTGGGGAGAGATTGTTTTTAGACTTCTCTTTAGTCTTTAGACTTGTTGCTTTTAGTTTTTTGAACATAGTTAAACTAGCCATTTTAAAGTCTTTTAAACTGTCAGATGGGTGAAATTAGGACAATTCTCTGAGAATTGTTGGGGGATGGGAGCTTCAAACCCATTTGGCTCCTTCCAGTGGCTGCTAGGCTGTTGGTTTTCTTTCACAGCGATGGGGAGTTGGTTTTCAAGGCCACTGTGAAATGAGGAGAGGGGGATGGGCATATGGCAAATTAAAAAGCTTGCTGCTTTTACCAAGATACTGCTGTCTTTTTTTTTTTTTTTTGCGGTACGTGGGCCTCTCACTGTTGTGGCCTCTCCCGTTGCGGAGCACAGGCTCCGGACGCGCAGGCTCAGCGGCCATGGCTCACGGGCCCAGCCGCTCCGCGGCATGTGGGATCTTCCCGGACCGGGACACGAACCCGTGTCCCCTGCATCGGCAGGCAGACTCTCAACCACTGCGCCACCAGGGAAGCTCTCTGCTGTCTTTCTTGAATAAACAGATTGTTACATGCCCTTGGTTAATTTCCAGAGTGCTGAAAAAGTTGATTTTTGACAATTTTTGTTAGTGTTTTTGTTGCTTTTATGTAGGAGTGGATTTGGGGGGATCCTTACTATACCATTCCTGCTAATGTCCTAATTCTTTATTTTTGAGGAAAGATATACATACATGGAAGGCCTAATTTTTTTCTCCCCACATTCTGATACATCACCCAGGGCACCACGTTTAGGAGGCTCCCAGTGTAAAATAAAAATTTCAAAAACCTCAGTTGAGGTGTATAGCATATGTGAACGCCATACCACATAGCATCATATGATTGCGGGGGCTCCTCCTGACTTTCCAGACCTTCGTGTGGCAGCCCCATCCTCCTGTTGAGCTGGGTTGAAACTCTTAGGATTATCTGACCCTTCCCTTACTCTTCTGCTCCCACATCCCCTCAAATGCTCCTTCACAGTTTTATCCATACATAACCTTTCTATCCATTCCCAAGGCACCATTTTCTCTCACCTGCCATCAGTCAGTGACCTTTGATATAAAGACCACTTTGATGAGTTCAATCAGTGATCAGAGGCATCCAACACCATACCTTGTCTTTTTCTGGATAAAAATCTAGTCTTTTTAATGTGACCTACAAATTTTCACAATCTTAATCCGATATGAACTAGAGGTCAGACACTTTGGGTTCTTTCTTCAGCTTAGTTCTTGTGGAATTTTCTGTACCTACTGTTCAGGGTATAAAAGATGATTGAGTACCTACTATGTGCTAAACTTAGAGTCAGTTCACAGAGATATAGGTAAGTAAACCCACAGTTACAATGTACTGTAGCTAAGAACTATGTGGAAGGATCAATTAAGATATCTGAGAAAGTGCCTTTGAAAATGTGAAGAATTTCAGGAGTAAAAGGTATTACTGTGGGTTTTTTTCTTATTTACTTACCTCCAGTATAATACCCTCCAAGATTTAGTCAAGTGTTATGGTGTTAAAATGGTTATATAATTAGTTTTCCTCCCTAAATACGACAGTGTGTGAGAACCCTGGGACTTCTACATCTGTAGGAGGCCACGTATATACATGCTGACTGTGTCCTCATCTTTAAAGCAGGGATGACACCTTCCTGCTTACTTCCCAGGACCGTGGTGAAGGATCGCAGGAGAAGATACATGTGGGGTCATTCTGAAGTGCCTTACAAATCCCACTTCTTATCAAAACAATTATTATAAATAAATAAAAATAAATTATAAAAAATTGTAAACATACTCTCATTTTTATCACCTATGCAGCTCATGCTGTGATGTCTTCAACTGAACATCTGTTTGGACAGTTTAATGACAATAAGTAATTTATTTCTGTTAAGCATTTTGTGGGCTACCTTTTGTGAAGAGTCCTATAACCACACTGTGAAAACATTAATAATCACTGATATGTCACCAAAAACAACCATGGAGGAAAAGAAAAGCAGTTACTTACGCTCTGCTTTTAATTGTCCAAGGATGGAATTTTCTCCTCTGCACATGGTTCTGAACATATGTAAAGGAAAGAAATAATTATAGAGGTTTCAAAGGTTTCAATTGCAATATCTGTGGGGTAGAGTCCTAATCCAAGTAAAAATAGAGCAAGTGCTTTTATGAGAAGATGCTACATAGATTTTTTAAAAGCCAAAAAAACATATGAATGTCACTTCTGTAATGTTATTGATGGGACAAGTTATTTTGAAGTGCGTAAATGGAAAAGTTATAAAATTGATCTTAGATTTCAGAAAGAGATGCTATTTTTAAAAGATGGGTTATGAATGAGCTTTCCCACTTAGAAAATGTGGTGACTGCAAAGATAAACTTAGAATGCCACAATAGATAAGAATACTTACAGAATCATATTACTTTCAGAGGTGAAAAGGGCAAACTTAGCAGAGTAATTCTGGAATTAAGGAAACTATTATACCTGAGCTGTCTCTGTAAAGTCAGAAAACCCCTTAAAAGTGAAAAATATAGTCTCAAAGAGCTGCCTCTACTAATGATTTTGCTTCTCAAGACTCCGATAATAGTCGATGAATTATAAAGACCGACAAGACAAAAAATTCTATGTTCCATCTACTTTGCTCTGTGAAAGTAATTATAAGTACAGTTATGCCTGGGAAATGCTGATATTATTAAAGATGATGCCAGAAAATAGAGATTTTTTTGCATAATAAAAGGTTATAGTTTTGGTTGCTGAACAAAAGCGAAGCATGTTATTTCATTCAGTTGGTTCACACCCAAGAAAATAGTTACAGAAAATAATTACAATCGATAATCTTCCAAAAATAATGTTAGCATGGCAAATGAAGTGGATAAAATCCAATTAAACATTATTGCCTTAAATACTTAAAACATTAAGTGCCTTAAATACTTGAAAAGCTTTGTTTGCCATGTTATAAATCAGATAATATTAGAAATGGGCAAATCTTCAATCCAAGTGTATAGACCAAAGCACAGTTCAAGTTTTCTCATACTGTAATGAGGCAAAATTACCCCAGATGAAACAAAACGCCTTACGTGAAACCCTGGCAGACAGAAAGATACAAGCTTAAAAAGTCGGAAAGAAGCAAGAGGATTAAAAAAAAAAAGATTTCCACCACAGTGGTGCGCTCAAACTGTGCCTGGAGGACCTTGGATCTTGAGGAGGTGCCTCTAGGGAGGGGGACTCAAGCAAGAGGGCGTCTAAGTCCCCAGCCCCAATTTGACCAAGGCCCTGAACCCTTATCTGCTTTACACACTGGGGGTTTGGGGCAAGACTTCATTTGTCCCTCCCCCACAAAAGAATTTGATTAGAAAGGTGGGAAACTACAGGTGGTTCTGACGAACAGGGGATATTAAAAGAAAATATCCAGGCGCTAGTCCTTGCTTTGACTTATTAAGTGTGATTCTGAGTAGGGCTCTTTTGTGCTTCAGGTCACAGAGCTTATAATTGGGAGCTGGATTCATGCCAGGCCTGTCCATTGACCTCTTCTCAGCTAAGCGACCCAAAAAGAACGTCAGGGGGGCCTTTCCATCACTTTCTACAGCACCTCTCTACACCCGCCCACCAGCTAGCACCTCTCAACCCCCCCTCATAATCTTCCACTGGCCAAGTCTGAAGTCTCATGTGCCTTTTTGCGTGAATATGGAAACTCTGCTTTTTAGAATATTGAGAACAGGACTTACCACGTTCCCTAAAATTTTAACAAAGTGATGGTAGGGAAAACAATTAAAATTCCAGGAGACAGGAAAGGACCTTCACGCTTCACTTACTGGCAGAGACTATTATTACCAACCTTGTTGAAGGATTGCTGCCTAGAAAAATCATAAACCAATATGTGCAGATCATACCATTTTAAGCATTTAATTTTCTTCATCTACTTACTGCAAAGAATATGGAAAGCTCAAAACGATTTGGTGGCTTAAAGATAATTTTAAAATGATCTTTAAAAATTAATTATGTATAAAGGACTTCATATCTGTATCTATATAAAGTCCTTGTCTGCATTTATAATATATTAATATATATTAAAAGAACAAAAATATTAGTCTTTTTTATATTCATATATATTGTGTGTATATATACACCTCATAAATGGAGACAAGCACTCTATATATGTGATAGGCAATGAGTATAAAAGAGACACTAATATTTTAGTTCTTTTATATGTGTCATGTGTCCTAGGCCTACCACTTATGATTTTAGGCTCTATTTGAATTTTATCAACTAGTAAACAGGCCAAGATTCAAAAGTAAAATAAAGCAAAGTGTCCATCTGTTCAATGCTCCACTGAATAGATGAGGAGAAACATTTCCATTGCTTTCGCCAGCTTACATGCATAACTGATTGAAAGCTGTAAACAGAGGATTTTAGAACTTTGGCACCTGTAGTTGAAGTGCATTATTGCCTGTAGAGCATTTCCTCCACCGGTTGAAATGTCTCCTTCAAAACCTGGCAGAAGTGGTATCACAACATAAACCCGGTATCTCTGGCTTTCCCTGCAAAAGTCAGATGGAAAGAGTTGCACATACACACAGAAAAAGACACAGTAACAGTTAAAAATGACAGTCAAGCAGTTCACATGGTTTTGGAGATTGAGTGAATGGCTTCCTACAATACATTCTCTCACGTTCCAGGCTTTGGCAGGGAAGGGGATGCTGTTGGATTAAAGGCCAGAAACTGTTACCCAGGCTAACCATTCATAACAACCTGAAAAGTAAGCTGAACTTGGCAGTAAAGCGGGAATTGTACCCACTATCTCTCTATAGCACAATCCTTCCTAGGACAAAATTCACTGTAAAAAAGCCTTGCTTGGATCCTATGGGAGGTGGAGGAGTTATAATAAAGTTTCGAAAAAGACGTTATCCTAACTGTATTATGTATAACAAGTTATAGCCACAGTACCGAGCTCAGAGTCCAGCAAACAGTAGGCATTCAGTTAGTAACTACTGAGTAAATGAGCTCCCACAGCCTAAATCTCAGGGGCAAAAAAAGATACTGAACCCAGTATATTTACCAATGCAGAAATCCACATTGTTTAGAAACTCTGATTCATCTCTGAAAACTCTGCTTCAGATGCAAAATGTTACCCTGGGCCTGTCAAGAATTTTGAATGACTGATGTTGAGTTTTAAATCTCCTGTAGACGTAACACAATATTTCTTGGTCTGCTGTCCCAACTGATTAACAACAGCTTTTGAAAGAAAAGAAACAGAAGCAGAAGGTGTGGCTCCTAACTTTGATCTGCATTCAGAAAGTCAGAAATTTGGAGAATTATGTTCAAATAGGTATCGCCTCTTTGGAGGCTAGACTGTTAATATCCTTATCCCTAGAAAACACTCAGGAAGAAGAGAAAGTCTGGAGATGACTGTGGTAACCCTTATGGTCAGAATCTCGCCAGTTTATGTGAGAAGTCTGCATTCACACGAAGATGCTCCTACGGGTTAATTTTCAAATCGGAACCTACTTAAACTTTTCATAATACTTAATTTATAAGGTGCATTGTCTTCTAAACAGCTACATTTTTCTTTCAGGTGAATATTATTACTACTCTCAGAGGGATCAGATTTCATTCCTGAGGTCTCTGATGCCAACATACTGTACATATCAGGGCACGGGGAAAGTGCAGTTTGAGACAGAGGCCACGGCCAACAGAACGCAGTCTGGAGGCCTATGAGCTTTAACCACAGTGCTGAGAAATGAGGAATCTGAACCAGGGTGTTGTAATGGCATGGATTAATCGCTAGATGGCAAACACAGTTTGAGTTGGAAAAAAAACATTTTTAAAAAATACATAAATGGTTAAAGTTCTCTGTCAAATAAGGGTACGAAGCTCACATTCCTAGATAGTAAACAGGATAGTGGGAAGAACAGAAAGAATGCCTAAGCTATTTCCTCACAGCCGGTATTTAAAAGTCCAAACGAATTTTACAGTTGAAAATTGACACCATCTGGCTTCAACTGCCTTTACAGAATCACCTTTGGTCTGGTCCTCCCAGGCCCACACTCCAGTGACTAGACACCACTGCCCTGCGCTCAGAGGTGCACCCCCAGTAAGGCAGGTTAGTCAACCTAACTCATCTGCCCCCTGAGCCTGGATGCCCTTCTCTGCCTCGCAGAGAGGAGCTGATAACCAGCTCCTTCCATCAAGCCATCCTGGATGTGCCAGTGAAAATTGGTTTGCTCCTGCCTCCGCACTCCCGCTACACATGGTTGGGACGCCTACTCAGCATCTTTCTTGCTTTACACAACAGTGACAGGTATCTCCGCTAGGCTAGGCTATGTGATAAGCCCTTTTGAACGTGCGTCCACATATCTTTCTGTTTTGGGCGGTGCCCAACAGAGGACCTTTGCACTCAGTATGCACTTGGTACTATTTGCTTTGGGAGGATGGGGTCAGGTTGGAAGAATGTTTGTTTCTGGGAAGCCTCTGGTAGACAAGAGGTTAAACAGGATGTTTTTCTTTAAATTAGATTACATCTTATTTGAATTTTTTTTACTGTGGTAAAATATATGAAACATAAAATTTACCATTTTCACCATTTTTAAGTGTACTGTTCAGTGTTAACAATTACCTTCACATGTTTTGAACCATCATGATCTCTATTTCCAAAACTTTTTCATGAGCCCAAACAAACTGTGATAATTAAGCAGTAACTTCCCATTTCCCCTCCCTGCAACCTCTGGTAACTTCGAATCTACTTTCTGTCTCTAGGAATTTGCCTGGTCTAGATATTTCAGCTAAGTGGAATCAAACAATATTTGTCTTTTTGCGGCTGACTTATTTCACTTAACATAATATCCTTAAGATTCATCCATGGTGTAGGATGGGTCAGAATCTCCTTCCTTCCTATGGCTGAATAATATTCTGTTATATATATAGACCACATTTGGTTTACCCAGTCATCTGTTGGTGGACACTTGCAATGTTTCCACTTTTAGCTATTGTGAATAATGCTGCAGTGGGCACGGGCATATAGTATCTGAGTCCCTGTTTTCAGTTATTTTGGGTATATACCCAGGAATGGTGTTGCTGGGTCATACAGTTATTCTATGTTTAGCTTTTTCAGGAACCACCAAAAAAAATTACATTTTCAAATGGATAATATATGTTCTCAGTGCAAACCTTCAGAGGTGGAAGATTATATGATGAAAAAACTTCTTTTTCACTCCTTTGTCCACAGCCTTTGTTTCCCCTCCCTAAGGGCAATTTGTATTACCTTTCATGTTCTTTCAGAAATAGTCTGTGAATTTATAAGCATATATATGTATTCTCTCCTTCTACACAAATGTTAGAATACTGTAAACACTTTAATGAATGTTATTTTTTTTTTTTTTGTAATTTATCAGTGCATCCTGGAAATTCTTTGATAACCGTACTTAGAGAGGTGCCCATTTTTAAATTAATAGCGACAGTATTCCAAATCCATGCCATAATATTTTAACCAGTTCTCTATTGCTGGGCATTCAACTGTTTCTAATTTTTTGCTACCCCAAAATGCCTATTTTGCTATGTGTGCCAACCCACATAAGTCATCTCTCACATTTATTAGAAGCAGTATTGCTGGTCTTGAACACCAAGTGTTTGTAATTCTGTTTGGAAAAGATGGTTACCTTTTGCCCATGTGTTTTATAAAAGCAAAAATGACTTCAAAATGTAGACATTGGGAAATGTTCTATAAAAATCTTGTATCTTTAGATAAAGCATATTTGCAAATTTAGTTTGTAGAAATCAGAATATTCACATTTTCTTGTTCTTGGTTAGCTCTATATCAAAATCCTTGCTTTTTTATTTTTAAAAAAATTTTTTTATTTTTTGCAGTACGCGGGCCTCTCACTGTTGTGGCCTCTCCCATTGCGGAGCACAGGCTCCGAATGCGCAGGCTCAGCGGCCATGGCTCACGGGCCCAGCCGCTCCACGGCATGTGGGATTTTCCCGGACCGGGGCATGAACCCGTGTCCCCTGCATCGGCAGGTGGAGTCTCAACCACTGCGCCACCAGGGAAGCCCTATTTTTATTTTTTTAATACAATGCAGTTCTTGAATTTCCTAAATGATGAAATTTTTAAACTGTGTTCAGCAAATTAGCAAAAATGACTTAGATTTTCACTGCTATAGAAAAAAAAAAAGGGCTCTGGAATTTCAAACCATAAAGCTGTAGCTAAGTTTAAGCCAATGAAGAGAAAATTCTATGTGCTAACCTGTCCAGTCTCCTTCCTTGATCCGGTCCCCAGAAAATAACAGTTCTTGGCCACCGAGGATTCTAACCTCTTCCAAAACACTGCATCCTCACAATGCTGAGGTGGTGCAAATGATAGCAGTCAGCATAGGGCAAGAACCTGAGCCCCTAATGTGCAGAATTATTTATGATCTTAAAAGCAAGAGAAGAGCTAGTGGGCACCAGGCCATCATGCAGGCAACTGCTCCATCCACTTTAGTTCAGAACAATTTTATAAAATTGCATGCTCAGGCTTTTTGTTAAAATAAGTTTTTCTTTCAAAATCCACTAACTCTTACAGCGGTGTTACGTATAATAGATAAAAATTGGAAATGTTCAATAATGGGGGGATGATTAACTAAATTATGTTATAGTCAGTCAATGGATGTAACTTCTTACTAAAATGACCACTATGACTTACTAGCAAAGTACTTCTGGTAGTGTGTTAAAATGGCCCTAATGCAAAGTTACAATTACAAGACAATTATAGATGTGGCAGGCTGATACTATGAAATATTAAATAATTTTTCCCCTTAAATATGTTAAATTCCCCCTCTCTGTGACTGGAGATATGAAGCAGGCGTTGCTCCTAGGACGGCGCTCTCACTGAGGAACCAGGGCACAAAGATGTCAGCTTCTTAGATTTGGGGAACTGAGGAGAGATCCTTTGAGCTGAGATGGGAGTATAGAGAAATAAGAGGAACTCCCCTGGTGGTCCGGTGGTTAAGAATCCGCGCTTCCACTGCAGCGGGCATGGGTTCGATCCCTGGTCAGGGAACTAAGATCCCACAGGCTGCGCAGCGTGCCCCAAAAAATAAATTAAAAAAAAAAGAAGAAGAAGAAATAAGAGTCAGACTCAGTGCAGGGACCCTCTACTGCCAGCAGTAGAGAAGGGACAGAAAGGCAGGTTTTAAAGGAGAAGGCTGAGGACCCCAGGTTACAGGAAGCAGATGCCAGAACAGGCTTGACAGATCGACACTGAGCGCTAGAAGCCCCTTCCCAAAGATCCAGGGCCCCTTAGCGTCTATACCAAGGGTGGGGGAGGGGAGGAAAGACCAGGGAGCACCCAGACGGACTGAATACAGAGCAGAAATGAGAAACCACTGGATTTGGCCACATTTATCAGGAAGTGACTAAACTAAATTTCCTTCTATTGTGTGGAAAAGGGACTTGAGACAGAAATCCAAGTGAGTTACAGGAAAAGGAAATAAATTACAACTCAGAAAATATGTCTGCATATTAATATGGACCAAAAAGAAAACAGGAAAACAAAAAGTAAATTGTTTAGGTGATGAGAATGTGGGATCTTTAATATTTTCAATTTTTGTGATTTGCTGAACTGCTGCTTTGTCCCTTTAAAAACAAGTCCTAGGGGCTTCCCTGGTGGCACAGTGGTTGAGAGTCCGCCTGCCGATGCAGGGGACATGGGTTCGTGCCCCGGTACGGGAGGATCCCACGTGCCGCGGAGCGGCTGGGCCCATGAGCCACGGCAGCTGAGCCTGCGCGTCCAGAGCCTGTGCTCCGCAACGGGAGAGGCCACAACAGTGAGAGGCTCGCGTACCGCAAAAAAACAAAAAACAACAAACAAGTCCTAGTTCACCAACATAAGTGGGTCTTAGCAGTGGTTTTCCTCTAACTTCCCACCTTGTTCTCTCCAGAAGAACCCCTCCTCCTTCACCTCCTCCTTCCCCAGCATGGTGGGTAGTCAGGGGTCTTCTGCTCAGAGTGGGGTCTCAGGATCTATAAGAAGGCCCCAAAGGAGCTCATTGTGTTTCTCCAGTGACAAGATGCTTTATTTTTTGAGAATTTGAGATTTATAGATCATGTTTCATTGCCATAAACTTCAGGAGCTGGTATAAATCTTCTCGTTGTAGATTTTGCAGCAGTGAACGCTGCCAGAAGTAAGAAGAATTGTGGTTGGGGATTAGTGGTTGGTTTTTTTTTTGTGGAGAGAATTTTATTCTATAGTGGTATCAGTTATGGGAGAATTGGATCTGTATCTTCTCAGTGGTTTGGGACACAGCCCATTTTATTTTGTGTTTGGCAAATCTTTTAAAAGCAGTAAACCTTTCTGGGCTTCAGTTTTCTCATCTGTAAAGGAAGGAGTTGGTGAAAATCATTGTTGGCCCACTAGAAATGCTGGTTCTATTTAGCACTGACTTTGCATATCATACGTGAGATTTTTATAGATTATGACCTTACATATTGTGTGAGCACACAAAAACACACACACATAATTTTTTTCATTGGTTATCTATTGAAAACGGCAAGCTTTTAAATGGAAGAATGTTCAGGGTCAGCCCAGCATGTGTGACTTAGACTTCACTCTGGACTTGATAACCTTTGGCAGGCATGTCCCTCAGTGTCCCTTAAATAAGATTCTACAGAACCTCTTATTAAACTGTTCCCACAACAGCCCAGCCGTTTTCATTTTCGTTTTTAAAAGAGTCTCTCCCTTCCTTCATCTCTCTGCCAGGGTACATGCTCAGGCTCAAAATGATTTGTGGCCTCGGACCAGTACTAACCTTTACTCTCTCTATCTGCTGAGATTATCATTTATATAATTTTTGGAATCAAATAAAAGCAATTAAATGATCTAAATCAAAAGTTCTCCTGCCATGATCTGTCATCTCTGCCCTAATGTAACCTCTTCTCCATGAATTTCATAGAGCTTGGGAGATTATCCCACAAGATAAAATGTGAAACCAGCCATTGGCATACTTAATTTTCATATTTTTCTTCTTTTATTATAACTGCAGCTTAAATTTCATTAAGACAGTGATCCTGAAATGTACCCAACATGTCCTTTCAACTTGGTACACAAGTTATAGGATGTGGTAATTACAGGATGTAGATTTTTCTTTAAACCTAAGAAATTTTTTTTTTTTTTGCGGTATGCGGGCCTCTCACTGTTGTGGCCTCTCCCGTTGCGGAGCACAGGCTCTGGCCGCGCAGGCTCAGCTGCCGTGGCTCACGGGCCCAGCCGCTCCGCGGCATGTGGGCTCCTCCCAGACCAGGGCACGAACCCGTGTCCCCTGCATCGGCAGGCGGACTCTCAACCACTGCACCACCAGGGAAGCCCTAAACCTAAGAAATTTTTATCAAGCAATTACTTTAAAAAAAGAAAATGTTTATTTGATTTAAAAAAATTTTTAAATAAAGTACCTCTTCTAGATTTCTTGCAGGCTTAACATTAGAACATTTCTACTCCCCTTGAAATGAGGGAAGCTTTGTAGCTGAGCTACAAAGGTAGCACAAGGTAAAGAGCACAAGTTTAAGTCCTGAAGATGTGGTCTGAGTCACAGTTCTACTCATCAATAGCTGCATGATGTGGGCAAGTTACCATAACTGCACTTGGCCTCAGCTGCCTCATCTGTAGAATGGAAATCATTATGCATCCACTTCATAAGGCTGATGTGAGAATTAAATGAAGGCATGCATAAAAAGCACCTTGGATGTGGAATGCCTCAAAAACGATTTGATAACGTTATTAATCAATTAACAACCAGTGATTTCAATTGGAAAGCTTCAAAGAATCATCAACAGTGCCTAAAATTAAAACAAAGCAAAGCAAAACTGAACACACATTATGTTTCAGAATACATTTTATTTTATATTTTGGGGGAAGATGTAATCCAATCAAAAATGGGGAATCCAGAAATGGATTCCCATGAGGAGTCGGCTACAGCTTTCTGGCAGGACACCTCTAGACAGTGTTTTAATCGTGTGCCTCTACTTGGCACAGGACGAGAAGTGCCAGCAATAGGGAACCAAAGCAAGTTGCCCTTATCCAGCAATAGTCATCTAACAATTTACAATGAGGCACATTAAACACCTCTTTAATTAAAACATTTGTTTCTAACATAAATATTAATTTCTAAATAGTTGATTTGATATTGTGGTTCTTTGTCCCTGCTAGAATTTACCATGAGCTAGCATATTTCCAGATGATGAATTTCCTGGACATAACATAATTTCTTACGTGAACTGGTGCTTTACGGTTTTCAAATTGCTTTCACATCTATTCATATGAGATAGGTAGGGCAGATATTATTATTCTCTTTGTTGGTGAAAAAACAGAGTGACAGAAAGGCAAAAATGATAGATTCAAAAGGTCACATACCTGTAGACACAGAGTTGGGAAGAACTCAGATCTCCAGACATCTGGTTCCCAATTAATTTCAGATTCCCCAGAGGAGGTCCCTCATACCATCACGCATGCGCAAACTGCAAGCACTATCTGGCACTGTTCTACGGTCATAGGAAGCATGAAGAGTTTGAGCAATTTTCAAAACTGTGTATTTTCCAAGGCAGTGGAATTGTGTGTTTTCTAGTGCAGTTTAATATTAAAATACAGAAGCATTAAATCAACTGCCTAATTTCATTGCATGTGTCAAGCCTGTGGTGATAACAGTGCAAAATGCACTCTCTCCCTCCAAACTTTTTAGCAGGGCAGCAAAATTATGCATGTCAAGTTTCCATAAGCAAAAATGGTTTCACCCTCAGAAACCGTACAATCATGGCACACAGTGTTTTAAAATGTTTTCTACTTGGACCATCTGGTTACACTCTACATTTTGGCTTATTCAAACATGGTATAAGGCAGTCAATTCTAGACTGTGGATTATGATTTCTTCACCCTGATCTCTAGTCCTATTTGAGTTGTCAAAGATAGGCTTCCAGTGGGTTGGGGGCTGGGCTCAACTCGAAGACAGTTCTACTTTTTTAGAGCAGACCTTTTGTTTTCTGCAGAGATTCCCACAGTTATTTTTAGTTCAGCTTGGGGTGAACAGTGTTCTGAGGCTCTAGGTCATCAATCAGATCATGGAGGCTTGGCCTGTTTCTGTAAAGAATTATGGATGCTGGAGAGGGTGTGGAGAAAAGGGAAGCCTCCTACACTGCCAGTGAGAATGTAAATTGGCGCAGCCACTATGGAGAACAGTATGGAGGTTCCTTAAAAAACTAAAAATAGAGCTACCATATGATCCAGCAATCCCACTCCTGGGCATATACCCTGAGAAAACCATAATTCAAAAAGATACATGTACCCCAATGTTCACTGCAGCACTATTTACAATAGCCAGGAAGCAACCTAAATGTCCATTGATGGAAGAATGGATAAAGAAGATGTGGTACATATATACAATGGAATATTACTCAGCCATAAAAAAGAATGAAATAATGCCATTTGCAGCAACATGGATGGACCTCGAGATTGGCATACTGAGTAAAGTAAGTCAAAGACAATATCTTACGATATTGCTTATGTGTGGAATCTAAAAAAATGGTACAAAAGAACCTATTTGCAAAATAGAAATAGAGTCACAGATGTAGAAAACAAACTTATGATTACCAAGGGGCAAAGTGGGGGAAAGATAAAGTGGGAAACTGGGATTGACATATACACACTACTATATACAAAATAGATAACTAATAAGAACCTACTGTACAGCACAGGGAACTCTACTCAGTACTCTGTAATGACCTATATGGGAACAGAATCTAAAAAAGAGTGGATATATGTATATGTATAACTGACTCACTTTGCTGTGCAGCAGGAACTAACACAACACTGTAAATCAGTTATACTCCAATAAAATTTAATTTAAAAAAATTACAGCTGCTGAGAAAGAATGAGGAGAAAGTGAGGGAAGCAGAGAACTCACTTTAGGGAACTGAGGTGGGACCAGATTCCAGCACTGGCATAAAAGTAAAGGCTCAGCCCAGTCGAGAGAAGTTGGCAATTTAAAGACGCCAATCTCTCTAGGGTAGGAGGGTCCTGGAAGAGAGTCTGTGTTCCTTGGTCAGGCTGGCCGAGTGCTGACTGTCATTTCCCTCCATCTGCTTTGTGCTCTATTCTATTCTTTTTCCAACAACCAAAGTTATACTTGTTGCTAGGCACATGACTCTGGCAGGGAAGTTCTGAGTTTCAGAAGAGTAGAGAGCAGAAGAGTGAAAGGAAGAGAGAGGGGTAAGCTTGAGGATGGCACACGACAGCCCTCAGTGAGAAGAAGGGGAGCCACTGTAGGCAGCCTGCAAGATGAGCTTTTTCATTCTACCTTTACCTTTTTCCTAAGAATACAAGCTCACAGATTTGAAATTATTCAATGAAAATATATTTTACAGTTTGGAATTAACACAGGAGATAAACGATAATGTGGAGATACAGAGGAGGGGGAAAATGTAAAATAGGTTTCCAGGATATGTGTGTGTATCCACTAAGTTTGAATGTGTAATATACATACCACTTTAAAATGTGACTATCAAAGCAAGTGAGATTATTGAGAGATCAAAGCTAAATGACACACAGTTAATTTGAAATTTGACGAACTCATTTCCCAGTTTCCACAAAGTGAGCTTGAAATTGCCACCCTTTAAGGTGCTCTGTGAACTTCTAAGCATGAGATAAAATCTGCAACAGATGCTACCTTACCATGCTCTCTTACTGTGGATCCCAAGGTCACTGGGAAATGTTCAATCAGAAAATATCTTAACATTCCTTTCAGCCTTAAAGTGCTATGATTTTAGAAGAAGTCCAGATACTAAAAGACAAATTAATATGCTAAAGAAAAATATTCGTTCAGGCTCCTGAACACTTAAAAACAAATCTTACAGATACTTACTAAACCACGTACTAATAAGTCAATAACTGGAATGAGTGAAGTTGAGATTCATCCTACTCTCCTAATCAGCTGTCAAAGTTCCAAAATTCATGGTTCACTGCTCAGCCCAATGAGCTCATTTGTCAATTTAATGTATTTTTGTGACATTTCAATTTCATGAAAAAATTATTTTTCTTTTTTGTCAAATGTGCTTTATAAAGGGGACGCTCCTACATCAATAAAATGCAAGAGTTGTCAGAAATATAATGCAATTTTGTAAATGCGACAAAAATTGACCCAGAAAATTGGGAGACTGGAGACTGGAAAGGATGCAAGGAATCTCTGTGTGTACATATGTGTTTAACTGGAAACAAGACTGCTTTTAAGTCATCTCAGAAACAGTCCTTGGTGACTTTCTTAAAAAAAGCATATGAGAAGGCAAAGAATAAAGGTCACTTGTAAAAACACAGACCATCATTCATATTTATGGCCATATATGCTGTTCTAGATGAGTACTATATAATCCTGGCAGTGCCTGTGGAATATTATAAAATACAGGTACTTGGGCCCTCCTCCAGAAAATTCTGATCCAGCAAGCCTGGAGTTGAGTCCAGCCCTCTGTGTGTTTGTAAAGTGGTGATTTTGATGCATGGGAAGGGGTGAGAAACACTGTACAGCCCGCAGGATGGGTGAGTATTGTGCCTTGCTGCCCAAAGGCCCTCACTGTGGGATCAAGACAGCCATTCCCCCAGCTGCTGAGAGAGCTGGCCACTGGCTACTCACTCACAGTGAAGCCTTTCTCCAGGAACTGCCCTCCAGAGGCCAAAGGGGCCTGCCTCACCCAAGGCCATGCCCATTTCCTGAAGTCAGCCTACATCCAAAGACCAGTCAATGGGAGGAGGAGATTATAAAGGCCCAACCTACTTGCTTCAATTTGGGGCAACCCTGAAGTGGACTCTAATCCTAACTGTCAATGCATTGGAGTTACATGGTGTGGGAGGCATTGGGTCCGAAGTCCAAAGACTTGGCTTCAAAGCTGTTTTTGCCTTTTGCTGTTAGTGGCCCAGACAAGTCACACTAACTCTTTCAACTCAGTTTAACTTTAAAAATGGGGACAAAAAAAAAAAAAGATGCATATTGTAATCCCCAGACCAACCACTAAAAAATGCAGAGGTATCTCGCTTAAATGCTGATAAAGGAATTAAGCAGAAAAAAATAAAAATGTACAGAAACAACAATAATAATAAGAACAAAACTATATGATCTACTTTCAAGAGTAGTTGTGAAAATTCAGTAAGAGTCTGTAGATATAAACTGTGAATCATATAAAGTGCTGGTAGTTGTTGTTATAAAATGTTCTTAGTCTAAAACTCCCCACATATTTTGTGAAAAAAAGATATTAAAGTACCACAGGACACTGGAAGTCAAAATATGTTTTAAGCCCCAAATGCTTATGTACTTAACATTCTCCACTGCATATGTTCAATGAATTAAGATAATAAAATGTAATGATTTTGTTTGTTTGTTTATTTTGCTGTTTTTACACAGAGCTAAAATCAGCCATAAAAAGAAATAGTCCCAGGTGTCAAGATAATTCATTAGGGACAGAATAGACTTTTCAACAAATGGTGCTGGAACAACTGTATATTCACATGCAAAAGAATGAAGTTGGACCTCTACCTCACACCACATACAAAAAGTAACTAAAAATGAATCAAGACCTAAATGTAAGAGCTAAAACTATAACATTCTTAGAAGAGAACAGGCATAAATCTTCATGACTTTGGATCAGGCAGTGGTTTCTCTGCTATGAAACCAAAGCACAGCAATAAAGGAAAAAAAAAAGATAAATGGAACTTTATCAGAATTTAAAACTTCTGAGTTTCAAAGGACACTACCAAGAAAGTAAAAAAGAAAACAGACTGAATGGGAGCAAATATTTGCAAATCATAAATCTGATATGACTTGTATCCAGAATACCTAAAGAACTTTTACAACTCAGTAATAAAAAGACAACCTAGGGCCTCCCTGGTGGCGCGGTGGTTGAGAGTCCGCCTGCCGATGCAGGGGACACGGGTTCGTGCCCCGGTCCGGGAAGATCCCACATGCCGCAGAGCGGCTGGGCCCGTGAGCCATGGCCGCTGAGCCTGCGCGTCCAGAGCCTGTGCTCCGCAACAGGAGAGGCCACAACAGTGAGAGGCCCGCGTACCGCAAAAATAATAAAAATAAAAAAAGACAACCTAATTAAACAATGGACAATGATAATACATGAATGTCCAATAAACAAAAAAATACTCAACATTATTAGTCATTAGGGAAATTCAAATCAAAACCACATGAGATACCATTTCACACCTACTAGGATCGCTATAATCAAAAAGAGAGATAATAATAAGTATTAGTGATGATACAGAGAAATTGGAACCCTCATACACTATGGGAATGTAAAATGGTGTTGCCACTTTTGAAAACATTCTGACAGTTTCTCAAACTGTTAAACATAGAGTTACCACATGATCCAGTAATTCCAATCCTAGAGTAATGAAAACATGTCTCACATAAAAACTAGTACAGAATGTTTATAGCATCTTTATTCATAATAGCCAAAAAGTAGAAACAACCCAAATATATACCAACTGATGAATGGATAAATCCATTTATATGAAGTATATCCAGATAATGAAATATTACCTGACAATAAAAATAAATGAAATACTGGTACATTCTATAACATTAAGCTAAGTGAAAGAAGCAAGTCACAAAAGATCACATATTGTATGATTTCATTTATATGAAACGACCAGACCAGGCAAATCTACAGAGAAAGAAAGTAGATTAGTGGTTGCCAGGGGCTAAGAATAGGGGGAATGGGTAGTGACTGCTAATAAGTGTGCAGTTCCTTTCTGGGGTGATGAAAACGTTCTAAAATTGATTCAGCGATGGTTGCACACAACTCTGTGAATATACTACAAATGACTAAATTGTCCACTTTGGGTGGATTGTATGGTATGTGAATTATATCTTAATAGAAGTGTTATTAAAGAAAATAATCCCATGAGCTGAAAAAATACGACAGAAGGTAAAAAGAATTTAAATATAACCCATGGAAAAACGTTATGACTATTTTGCTTTGAGTTTTAAGTGAACACAGCTCACTGTCTGCCTTTAAATAAATCAAATCACAAATCTAATGCGTGGGAAAGAGACTGGCCAGGAAAAAATGACTGTGCTCTGGAAGCATTCAGAGCCCCTCAAAAATGGACTCAAAAATTTTTAGCAACTGACTCAGATTTAAGGAATCAGTAACCTACTGGTAGTTGAACCAAAGTCATGCCTGTTAGAAAAAGACAGTATTTTAAAAATGGGCTTTCAAAAGTCATTTTAGCAGTAAATGCAAGAACATCTGCAGTAACAACTCCTACCAAAATGGCAAAAACTTTACCTGTGAGCTTTCAGTATCCTCTGAGCAATGGCGTCGCCAACCTTGTTGAACACAACTTTGTCATCAGCGCAGCTTATGAAAAACTGGTTCTACACAAAATAAATGAGATTTATAACAAGTTTTTCTTATCTTAGTAGCATGCATATAAGGAAAATGTGGTATATAACAAAAAACTACTTTGATATTGTTTTTAAAAATGTTTCACCTAGCAGACATGTTCTGATTCCTAAAATCACCTCGGGAAAGTAAATGACACTGGGAATAAAAGAAGTCTCATGTCACTCTGGGTCTCATGCATTTCTAAGCAATATTACCTATATCATCTTAGTAAAGTGGAAAGCTAAATTATTATTTAATCATGCAAATTCCTTGTAAGCTACATTCTTAGAATGGTAGGAACATTTTGAACTTAATAGAGAAATCAGGTTTTTCAGATTCACATATTGTATAAATGCTTCTGATTAAAAATTCCATATTGGTAAACATTCTATCTCATGCTAAGTTTATTTCTGAACAGGGTAGATGGCAGAATTCTGGCCTAATTTTCTCCACTATTTCCTAGTATCTGCCTTGATCTTATCTCATTTGTTTAGGTCTCTTATTATTCCCGAACTTCTATTTTAAGTAGTTACAAATCTCTTTTGTAAGTATGTTGCATTATACAAATAAACCAATAAGATGGAAAGAGAAATATTTTTATTTTTTTTCTTTAAGTACTTCTGCTTATAGATTCATGCAACATTCTTTAAAACTGTTACTTAGGAACCAGGGTACAACATTATTATTATAATGGTATGGAAGATTCAGCTGCTACATTATGGATTGTTGAAAGTTAGGTACAAATATTATGAGTATCACATGCTCTGTTTACTATACAAATAGTTATAACACACCTGTAACTTATAAGTATAATCATCACAGAGTAATCTTTGCTGATCATCTTAGGTAAAGTGATATATAGGCAATGACTCGAAATAGGATTATCATCCTTTTGCCACATTATCATTTTTACTATTGTACACGCTTTTAAACTTAAGTGCATAAAGCTGTAAACAGCTTCCAGAAGACAAACTTTGAGGAAGACAAGAACTCATTTGAGAATATGTTTCCCTTTAGGGCATCAAACAATCAAAATCTCAGTGGCAACCAAACCGTGTTTGTTCTGAATTCATATCACAGAGAAGCTTAGCATTCCTCAGCAGCTGTAGCACAGACTCACATCCTTCACTTCTCCTTTTTTGGAGGGAGCAGGGTGAATGCCAACTGCTTACCTCGGCTACAGGCATTTCAACCAAGTTTCTGTCCACAGCCATGTGTGTTAATGTGGCATTCCTGACCTCATTTAGTACTGTGGTAGCGTTACAAAGAAAGGCTGATTTAATACTACTAAAAAGAGACAAAGCAAAAGGATGCTGGGTAACAGATGAACCAGCCATTAACATCTTACATTATTATGGTATAATTGTTGAAATTAATAACACTAATAGTATTAGTTTTATTAAACTCTAGACTTCGTTCAGAATTCACTAATTTTTCCACTAATGTCCTTTTTCTGTTGCATGATCCCATCCAGGATACCACATTGCATTTAGCCTGCTAATAGTTTTAATCAGCCTTCTCTTTCTCCAGGCCTGTAAAATAAATTAAGCTCCAATTCTTTCCCACTTTCCTTTAATTAATTGTCACTTCATGGAAGGGGATAGGGCCAGGACTCAAGGGGAAGGAAAGTAGGGCTAGAATGGTTTTCTCCAGTGACCCCATCTCTCTCCATATATATTTTTAAATTCAGTGGGAAAGAAAATACTAAAATAAAGAAGAGAGATGTGCTCTGAGTTATCTTTCCATTGTCACGGCTTTTTATTTTTTAAGGATTTTCCAAGTGCTCTGAACTAGCTCCAGATCTACTTTGAAGCACAATTAAGGTTCCCAAACTAAATCCAGTACCCACGGGTTTTCTCCTAGTCTTTACACACAAACTCTGAGAACTGAAAAAGCTTTATAATGAATGGCAGTTGACACAGAATTGAAGAAGTTGGTACTTGCCCTCGCTATTCTTACATCTCCCTTTTCCATGTTCCTTTTCCTGCCCTCTCCCCACTCCAACATCCCCAAACCAGAGGCATCCAGTGGTCTCTAGGTTAACAGCTTACCCCTGCGTGTGCTCTCCTGAAGCGGCACATGCCTCACATTTACACCTTCCAACTCAAGCCAAATCAAAACCTACGTCTCCACGGTGTGATATTTCTGGCTGATAATATTACGAATTGATACATTTTAATAATAAGGATTTGGGGGATTCCTGTTAGAGTCCCGAGTTAATTAAAATGCAAAGCGAATGTCAGGTATGCTGGGGGAATCAAAATTCAGGTGACCTCTTCACATCTCAACATACACTTATTAATGTAGCAGGTCCTGGGTTCGGGGACCCTGCAGTCTCTGTGGTATTTACAGGAAGGCAGGTTGTCATACCAATTGACACGAGCAAGACTTACTTCTATATAGATATAGTGTTTGCTGTTCTCTATCACATAGACGTAAGCAGCATGGATGGACTCTTCATGGTACTTTATACCAGCAGACCAGTCAGCAGCAGAACGGAGCAACTATAAGGCAGCAATCAGAAATGAGCGAACATGAGACAATGGAGGTGACACCAGAGGTATTAATAAATGAAGCCCATCTTTTTCTTCCAAACAACTAATTGATTACAGTGGCTTGTGTGTCATGTGTGGGCCAAGGCAGAGTAGGTAGGTAGGGAACTGGTCCTTAAACATCATCCATAATGAAGGGGCCCAGCTGGAAATTAAATCCTGAATATATATTCTTCCCCCAGGATTATTTTCATTCAAGACTGGAAACCAGGAGGTGTGGTTTCTACAAAGAGCGTTTCAGAAGGACCTCTTTTGGTGGCTATGAGTAGGGTGACCATCTGTACTCTTTTTCTGTTATAGCCCCACAATCACACCAGAATGCCTCATGTATTAATAACACCACTTTTACTCTCAGAAGTGTCCCGGTTTGAATCATATGATAGATACAGTCACCCTAGCTCTGACTTGACAATGTGATTACTCTTTTTCCCTCAAGTAGATACTGTTCAGAACAATACATTCTAAAAGACAAATAGATTCATTGAGACATTTAATCTTGATTCTGGCTTTAATTAGCTGTCTGATCTTTGGTGTGTCACTTCAACTCTCAACTTTCTCATTCATACCACCTCCCTCTATTCAGACACTCACCTGCTTCCTCCTGGATTACAACAAGAGCATCCAGCTCAGACACCTGAATATACGTTAAATACACAGATGCGCAGTGGGACTGCCTAGGTTCAAAGTTTAGCTCAACCACCTGGTGGCTTTGATCTTGGTCAAGTTTCTCAATCTCTTTGTGCTTCAGATTTCTGTTCTATAAAACTGAGTATCCACTTTATAGGGTTGTAGAGAGGATTAAATTAATTACTGTGCAGTGAGCTGAAGAAGACCAAGCACCTAGTAAGTGGTACATAAGTGTTTGCTGTTATTAATGAGAACTTAGAGGATGTATTTGAGCTATGGTGGATCATGCCATAGACGCTTCAGAGTAGACTGCAGTCCGGCCAGGCTACAGTCTGGCCACATGGAAGGCTTTTTCAACACTAAGAATCCATTGGTTGTAATTTTTTTTCAGCACTCTAACTAGGGTTCCAGTATAATGTTAGTCATATAGCAGGTGGTCAATAAATGCTTATTACTTGACTTTCCTTAAGCAATAGAGTTTCATCACAGAAGAATCACTATAAAAATATATTCACTAATCCTGGTTTGAAATATATATTGAAACTGTTCCTCATGAGGTCAACTGAAATTGAAAATAAAAGAATAGCCCATACTTAGAAATTCATAAAGTGATCTAATACATAATCAGTTTTATATCTGTTATATATAAAAGGTCTGGTAAAATTCTTGCTTTAATCAATAACTTTAAAAATTGCACATATAAGGTTACTGAAATTCAAACCTGATACTTGCTAAAACTGATTGTGCCATCCTCAAAATGTTATTTCTTTATTCATTATGAGGTATTTATTACAATATAGTTCCCTCAAAGCATTTTATTTAATTTTATCAGATGAATCTGTAAAATGAAATTGGAAAAATTAACTGTGAATAAGAATAGTCAAATATCTCAGAAGAAAAATTTAGGTAAATACAATGCACCCTTGGAAAATAGCTTGATTCACATAATCTTCAAGGAACTGCATTATTGTTCATCAGCAGAAATAACAAAGGTTGAACGAATAGAGGTTTCCATTCTTTGTCCACCCAAATTTATATTGAATTTTGTTGCTAAGGAGCATAGCCCTAAAATGCAGGCAACCTTGAGAAGATTCTTTTGCCACCCATCCTGATCCAATTCTATATTACTCTGGAAACAGTGTATAAAACTGCAGAGTATACTGGAATGATAGGAACTCTTGAGATATGCACTATTGCTCTGCACTTACTAGCTTTTTCACCTTGAACAAGTCATTTTAACATCACGGAGGCTCAGTTTCCTCCTCTGAACACTTGAGACTGCTCTCTCTGTCTCTGTCTCTCTCTCACACACACATCTGCCCACCCACACACTCCCACATAGAGCTGTTGTAAAGAAAAAAAAAATGGCATAACAAACACAAAGCACTATGTTACACAGCACATAGTAGATATTTGATATATGGTTGATCTACCGCTCTAAAAAGCTATGAGCAAAGTTTATATACCACCTTGGCGGTAATGTCCTAGTCTTGCCCTCAAATCCCAAAACCTTATACTTTCTTTCCTTTCACACTCTCAAAAATTTGCTGCTTCAAAGGCTTAATAAGCTCATTTGCATAATACATAAATCAGGAGTGTCAAGCAAGTTTCAACTCAAAGGTCAAGACTAACTGATTCCAAGTCTTCCTGAACAGCTATGTTGAAGAATGGATTCTTGGGACTAGACACACTGGGGAAGAAATCTAAGGTTGAAGGCCAATGGCGGCCATGAAGGGAAAGCAGGAAGGTCACATATCTGCCATCTTTCTTGTGAAGGATAATGGTAAAAGTTTTCCTTTCTCAAGGCAGTTGAATGTTTATATTAAGTACACTTGTAAGCCAAAAGAAGACCATTTTGGCATCAGCCTGTGGGAAAGCATAAGCAAAGTAGAGGGGAGCCCCCCGAGGCCTATAAAACCATAGAAGTGGGGGGTTGCTTACATCCTAAGGGGGCTCAGCATTACCTGTCTTATTGTCTGGATCCAAATCTACATCATTTTCTCAAAATGAAAAGTCATTTAACTTTAAAAAGTCATCATTTTTGGTTAAACTTGAACATATCTTTCAAGTAATACAGAAAAAAAATTACTTGGAATTATGATGCATTTACTAGGATTCTGATTAGTTAAAATCTGTTTATCACCACAAGATAAATTGAAAATATGAATTTCTCTTTTACCCCTGAACCAGGGACCAACTCCACTGCTTTAAATGCTTGATGTTCTAGGAAATCTGTAAACTAATCTACTGAGTCAAAGACATCTTGATTGACTTACTTTTGTTTCAAATTTAAGATTTACTCACTTCTTTTTCTTAACTGACCTAACTTGTCTTGCATTTCTGTTTCAATCCAATGTAACTGAGACGAGCCTCAAACTCCTCCTTACACAGAAATGTGGCTTATCTTACTGGCCCAAGTAGATTAAGAATCAAATCTAACCCACGCTTTTCAAACCTCAAGTTTGAAAACACAATTTTAAAGTATATTTATGCCCTTTATAAAGGGCATATTTCTGATTTTATGTTTTCGCCTCAAGATTGTAACTAAAACCAGTCATTTTCCTTTGTACTGTGTCCTATTTTTTGACTTCTTAAAAGATAACCTTCTCTTTATCTACAAGCTCTAATCCCCTTACATACAGTGGGCCCAAGCTGAATATGTGGCTTAAAATACAGAAATCTCTTCCTGAAGGAAAACTTTCAAAACTTTCTTAGTATTTGTCCCAAGTTCCTGTTCTCTTACTGCAATGCTTTTACTCCCTATAAATTCAGTACATATCTTAATTCTTTTCTGTTTCTCTGAGCTCCCAAGTCAATCATGGAACAAAAGCACTATTTTTTTTTGTCTCTCATGTAGAAGTTGGCCTCCATGTTGCAGCTCACAAGTGGCATGGGCTGGGGAGAGAAAAGAAGTGCTCAAATTATTGGGCCTCATTCTTCCAGTCTGTATTGAGAAGCACTGCAGGCAAGGAGAAGCAGAAATGGACTTTGTTCAAGAATCTGCCTCAGATTACCAAGCTCTTCCTTCCATATTTTTCTTTTTTTGGCTGTGCCACGTGGCTTGTGGGATCTTAGTTCCCCTGACCAGGGATCGAACATAGGCCCCCTGCTGTGGAAGCGCAGACTCTTAACCGCTGGACCACCAGGGAATTCCAAGCTCTTCCTTCTAAGAACCATTTTTCTACAGCTGAGCGTCATCCATTCACATCACAGTGTGTCATTATTCGAATAGGATGTTCCTTTGGCCTGAGCAATAGTGAAAAGTTAAACTTGAGGCTGAAGAAAAGGAAGAGAATATGGTTTTTGAAGAATAAGACTTAAGGGGAGAGAAGTCCTAGGAAAAAATACAGATTTGAGGGCTCTTTGGAGCCAGAAAACAAAAGGAGAGTTGGGGCTGGATTGGACTGGATTTGGGTCTGCGGCAACAGAGGATAATATCAAAAGGCAAGCATGACATGCAGCTTTGCCTTGCTGGGGCCCTTGGTGGTTACAACCATCCTGGGGCTTACTGGAAACAGTCTCTCTGCTGAGCAGTTATGACCTCAGCCTCTGGAAGCAGGCTGCTTAGAATCCAGTCTCATCCCGTCCAACACTCACTGTGTAATAACCTCTCAAAGTCTTAGTTTCCTCATCTGTAAAATATGGGGTCAAAGAGAACCGTAATTTATAGACTGGTGAATATTAAATGAGATACTCCATAAAAAACTTAGTGCAATGCTGGGCACTGAGTGAACACTCCCTGTTCACGTGGCTTCAGCCAGTCAAGACCCACAGCAAGATGCCTTACTGTACGAAGCCCTGGTCCGTAAACAGAAAGCAGCTTCTATGTTAAGGAACTTCCTTAGAAATAAATCAAGTGGCTTTCTTTCACCCTTCCCTACCTACTTTGTTCTATCACTATACAAAACGCTTTGCTGTCCTTTGAAATCTACATTGATTCCTACATTGACATCCTTTGGAGTGTCTTTTGGACACTTTCCCCAAGTGTAGGAACAAATTTTTCCAATAGTATAATTTGAATGTCATTTACATTTGCCTTTATATATTTTTCTTTTCTTTTAATAGACAAAGAGATTGAAGACATGACTCCACTGGAATTACTTCCTTCAGTTCGGTAGAACTTCTTGGCAATGACTGTCTAAGAAATGACTTTTCTGCTATAAGCTGCCCAATTTAATAAAAAGGATTGTTCCACGTATCGATTCCGTGTTAACGCTAATTTGGCATCAAGAACTTTCTTTTACCTTAATAGAAACGTCAGATGTTCTGTCTTGGTCATTTATCGTAAGTGGCAACAAAAGCATTCAGGAACATAGTTTGTTCTTTTTAGGGAGAAAACAAGTTCTTTTATAAACTCTGTGCCTAAGCAGTTTCAGAATCATCTTTCTTCCAACCCCCTCCCCACGCCTGTCTCCTGCTATGCCTTCTCTGAGTGTTCTTGCCAGGCTTCTGAGAATACCCAGCACTGAGGGGAAACACCCAAGATTATTTTAAAGTGTCAGTGGAAGTTGCTGAAGTCAGCTGTCAGGTCTGGATGACATTTTTAGAAGCAGAAATTCATGTTGGTGAGGGCAGGTCTCCATTCTGGCTGCTGTAGCTCTAGTCTCCTAGGCCGGCCCTGTCGGCCATAGCTTCTGTGACAGCTATGCACGTAGCTGGTGTGGAATCACTAGTAGTACATGCCTAAGGGTGATCAGGCCCAGTGCTTTTGTATTAAAAAATTAAATAACTGGGTTCCCTTCTGCAGATGAAAGAACAACATGAATTTTTTTTCTTTAAATCTTTTTTTTTTTTGGCTGCGTTGGGTCTTCGTTGCTGCACGTGGACTTTCTCTAGTTGCGGCGAGCAGGGGCTACTCTTTGTTGCGGTGCGCAGGCTTCTCATTGCAGTGGCTTCTCTTGTTGTGCAGCATGGGCTCTAGGCGCACGGGTTTCAGTAGTTGTGGCTCACAGGCTCAGTAGTTGTGGCTCGCGGGCTCTAGAGCGCAGGCTCAGTAGTTGTGGTGCACGGGCTTAGTTGCTCCGTGGCATGTGGGATGTTCCCAGATCAGGGCTCGAACCTGTGTCCCCTGCATTGGCAGGCAGATTCTTAACCACTGCGCCACCAGGGAAGCCCAAGAACAACATGAATTTTATCTATTATTTACTTTATTGTGTCCAATGCTCTTCCTCTCTCCATTTAAATATATACGGTATAAATAGTATAAAGATTTTTGTATCCAGAACTAGCCTGTGACCCATCCAGAGAAATGTCAGCTTCTTTGTTGCAAACTTTTGAAAACACTAGGGAATACCTGAAGGTTGTAGCTAATATTGATAGAATTCAAACTAGTATACTCTTCTAGGTGATTTGCATGGATTAATTTATTTAACTATCACCACAACCCTATGAGACAGGTACTATTGTGTTTCCTGTTTTAAAGATGAAGGAAACACATTCAGAGAGGTGAAATAATTTTCCCAAGGTTATACAGCTCATATGTAGTGAGACAGGAATTTTTTTTTTTTTTTTTGCGGTACGCTGGCCTCTCACTGTTGTGGCCTCTCCCGTTGTGGAGCATAGGCTCCGGACGTGCAGGCTCAGCGGCCATGGCTCACGGGCCTAGCCGCTCCATGCATGTGGGATCTTCCCGGACCAGGGCACGAACCCGTGTTCCCTGCATCGGCAGGCGGACTCTCAACCACAGCGCCACCAGGGAAGCCCAGAGACAGGAATTTGAATACAGTCTGCCCCTTCCCCTGGCTACATTACATCGCTCCTTTCCAGTTAATTAAGCCTGTGGTCTCTAAGTTATGTTATGAACAATGAACTATGTTAAAAACTATGTTAAAATCAATGTTAAAAAGAATAAGAAGACTTTTATTACGTTTTATTAAATTTCTCAACCAGGAGTATTTAACAGTCATTTGGCTATTGCCACACTGTAACTGAGAGAGTGAAAGACTTGAAAATACGACTATAAACTTTTTAAATCTTAAGTAGCCTCCTGCACAGCCAGGTCCCTATCTCCCTGATGTCTTCTGGATTCTCTGGAAAACCAGGGATTGGACTAGATTATTGCTTTTACCCGCTAAGCACTATACATTCATAACTTGACAACAACAATGCCTAGAACAAGGTGAATAATGTTTAGAGCCAGTAAGTAATGTGAAGTGAAACAATACCGTGGTCAGGATTTTACAGAAAAGGAGAAATGGAGCAGAGTAATTTCTTTACTTTTCTTCAGTGTCTGGTCATCTCAGATTTTCCTGTCTTCAAAAAGATGCACTGCCTGGTGGTGCCCCCTGTTTTCACAACTGGGGTTATTTTGGCAGTTCTGCAAAACATCTACTGGCAACCAGTAGGTGCTTTGTGAGGTCTAAAACTTTTTAAACTATGGGGGAGTCTTCTTTAAGAAAAAGAATACTAATTTATAAACACAAAATTAGTGTATTCTAGAATTACTATAGCAGTCTCTTTACTTGTCTCCTGTGTTCATTCTCCTTCTAGTCTTATAAGTTTTGCACATGTATAAACTTTAGGTCCCAAAGTGTGTTTGTTTGGAAAAACGGAAATAGGTGACACATTGAGAGATCCTACATCAATTAAGCTTGGGAAACGCTCATAGAATATTCAGTCTTAGTAATTCCATTATGCACACCGACATAACGAAGGCACTAAGAAATCCTATATTTTAAAAATCTGCAAAAACTTATCTGTCCATGGAAACCGTTTTTTGTGGAATAGCTATTAGCATTTCACAGACAAAACCCAATTAGGGAAACTCTGATCTAGATTAATCTTCATAAAACATTCATGTACCACGCTTCCTCTCAGATGACAAAAAAACATTCCAAAGTTCACTAATGCCTCCAGGATCAGGTCGAAATGAACCAGGCCAGCACTTCAGGGCAACCCCAATCTGGCCTTATGCTGTCTGAACCTCATCTACTACCTCTTCAAGAGCAAATGGTTTGCTGCAGTGGGTTTTACCATCTTCTGAGCAGCAGACTTATTCCTTAAAGGGGGTACCCAGCTCTGTCCCTCTCATTTGCCAACCTCTCATGGCATGCTGGTCCATACTCTCAAGACTGGCATTTGGTCCTAGACCACACCTTGCGTTGTTAACTGAATTCTTTAACATCACGTCTTCCTCTCCCCCATCTAACTCCTTTTCCAGAGGCAGAGAACTCCTTTTGTCTGTCTCCTCAGTATCCAGGTGTGCACTGATGATTTGACTGTGCAAACAGATGGCACTTAGTAGACATAAACTGACTGAATAAATGAACTAATGAGTCTTGGTAAACTTCGTTTCAAATCAATTGGCTTTGTAGAGTGCAGGCAGCCTGGGCATGTCAGGGGTGAACATGTGAGCATGTTGAGAAGTCACTGATCTAGCACCATTTCTACCACAACATCCACTAATAGGGAGAAGGTGAACCAAGGGAGGCGTTTTGTAGGGCGGATATGCGGAGCATCTATCTGCCTCATCAGGGTGGCAGGAAGAGATTACATAAACCAGGGCTTTACCAAAAAACATTAGAAGATGTCTGTATATGCAACACTGGGATAAACCATCTTTTGCTAATCATAAAAATACACAATTCTCAGAAATAACTTTTCAACAGATGCTTAATTAGCATCGGCTAACTTGGATAAGTTGATTACTGAGTCAATTTTAATGCCATCTCAAATATTAAATTAAATTCTCTTATTTTCTTAATATCAAGGCTCCTATTTTATCTTACAGCACAGGTTATTTTTCCCTCTAAGTAGAATAAAATTAAACAGGTTCATAAAATATTCATTAACTTACATATGAATGCATATCTATCTGTGCCTCTAAGTTTAAATTAGTTATCTCCTTTAGCCTGGGATGACGAAGTATTTGCTGTAGGTAATTCTCTTAAGTGATTTATCTTTTTGATTGTTCTATTATTTGATCTACGGTCTGAAATGTCTTTTTATTTCTTAGATACACACACCTCTCCTTGCACGTAGTACAAAGTAACTGATTCAGGCGTTTCATTTATATAATCATATTCACCAGAATCCATATCCAAATTAAATGAATCCATAATAGTGATGTCAGCAGCAGACTACTGGATCTTCACTTAAGAAATACTTTTAGCACAATAAGTTTAGTTAACATCCATCACTTCACATACTTACAAATTTTTTTTCTTGTGATGAGAACTTTTAAGATCTACTCCCTTAGCAACATTCAAATATACAACACAGTACTGTTAACCACAGTCACCATGCTCTACATTACATCCCAGGACTTATTAAGAGTAAAATGGGAAGCTGTACCTTTTGACCCCTGTCACCCATTTCTGCACCCCTTCCATCCCACCCTTTGCCTTTGGCAAACACCAATCTGTCCTGTACTTAAAACAATACATTTGACGCCGATAGTGATGACTTTGAACAAAAGGCAATGCAATCCTAGTTCTGTCCCTGCATGATCTCAAGACACTTGAGCTGGAGTTGGTACAGGGAGCAGATTGGGTAACTGTGGACTAGACTAGGATTTCAAGCTCCACCTCTGTTGATAACCAGCTCGATGACCCTGGGCAAGTCTCAAAGTTTCGCTGGGTCTTAATTTTCTTATTTGTAATTTGAGCATGTTGTACTGGATGTGGTCAAATTTTGTTACTTTAATAAGCAAATTTCTCATTCTTTTAAAAGTGTCTCTAAAAGGCATTTGTTTAATTAGGAACTAAAATTAGATTGAACTATAACTAGCTTCCTAGATGCTAAGTTTCAGCCGTATTCCTGGGGCTTCACTGGTATCAGCTCCAGGTTTACTGGGTATCATGTTGCTAGAGTCACTTCAGAAGGAATTACAGGACAAGCCTCTTCTTGAGTGGCCTTTTCTAAAGATATGCATTTATTATATCTATATGAGAGTTTTAACAAGAGGATAAATTGAGTACATTTAAAATAGAAAATACAATACTAAGTTTTAAAAGGTCTATTTAGATTTGCTTGGAGTTGTCCTTATTGTTGAAGCCAATAGGCATTTAGTCCCGTAAGAGTGATTGTACCCAGTAGTACTTCATGAAAAAGAAAAGCCAGACTTACCTGTACATTAGCATGGACAGACCCAGGCACTTGGTGTTTCAACTCATGGGCTGTTGTTTGAGATTTTGGAAGCAGAAAAGGATAAGAAAGGGACCGATATTTTGGTTTCATAATCTAAAATAAAGAAAAATCAGGTAAAAAAGATTCAAATGAAAAAACAGTTCCAGTCTTCCTTACTTTGTGATTATAAAAAAAAAGTCAGGTTCATTTGAAAAAGAAAAAGGGAAAGAAATATTAACAATGGGTGTTTCTAGGTGAAGAGGCAATAGATTATTTATTTTTGTTTTATTTTTTTGCGGTACGCTGGCCTCTCACTGTTGTGGCCTCTCCCGTTGTGGAGCATAGGCTCCGGACGTGCAGGCTCAGCGGCCATGGCTCACGGGCCTAGCCGCTCCATGCATGTGGGATCTTCCCGGACCAGGGCACGAACCCGTGTTCCCTGCATCGGCAGGCGGACTCTCAACCACAGCGCCACCAGGGAAGCCCAGAGACAGGAATTTGAATACAGTCTGCCCCTTCCCCTGGCTACATTACATCGCTCCTTTCCAGTTAATTAAGCCTGTGGTCTCTAAGTTATGTTATGAACAATGAACTATGTTAAAAACTATGTTAAAATCAATGTTAAAAAGAATAAGAAGACTTTTATTACGTTTTATTAAATTTCTCAACCAGGAGTATTTAACAGTCATTTGGCTATTGCCACACTGTAACTGAGAGAGTGAAAGACTTGAAAATACGACTATAAACTTTTTAAATCTTAAGTAGCCTCCTGCACAGCCAGGTCCCTATCTCCCTGATGTCTTCTGGATTCTCTGGAAAACCAGGGATTGGACTAGATTATTGCTTTTACCCGCTAAGCACTATACATTCATAACTTGACAACAACAATGCCTAGAACAAGGTGAATAATGTTTAGAGCCAGTAAGTAATGTGAAGTGAAACAATACCGTGGTCAGGATTTTACAGAAAAGGAGAAATGGAGCAGAGTAATTTCTTTACTTTTCTTCAGTGTCTGGTCATCTCAGATTTTCCTGTCTTCAAAAAGATGCACTGCCTGGTGGTGCCCCCTGTTTTCACAACTGGGGTTATTTTGGCAGTTCTGCAAAACATCTACTGGCAACCAGTAGGTGCTTTGTGAGGTCTAAAACTTTTTAAACTATGGGGGAGTCTTCTTTAAGAAAAAGAATACTAATTTATAAACACAAAATTAGTGTATTCTAGAATTACTATAGCAGTCTCTTTACTTGTCTCCTGTGTTCATTCTCCTTCTAGTCTTATAAGTTTTGCACATGTATAAACTTTAGGTCCCAAAGTGTGTTTGTTTGGAAAAACGGAAATAGGTGACACATTGAGAGATCCTACATCAATTAAGCTTGGGAAACGCTCATAGAATATTCAGTCTTAGTAATTCCATTATGCACACCGACATAACGAAGGCACTAAGAAATCCTATATTTTAAAAATCTGCAAAAACTTATCTGTCCATGGAAACCGTTTTTTGTGGAATAGCTATTAGCATTTCACAGACAAAACCCAATTAGGGAAACTCTGATCTAGATTAATCTTCATAAAACATTCATGTACCACGCTTCCTCTCAGATGACAAAAAAACATTCCAAAGTTCACTAATGCCTCCAGGATCAGGTCGAAATGAACCAGGCCAGCACTTCAGGGCAACCCCAATCTGGCCTTATGCTGTCTGAACCTCATCTACTACCTCTTCAAGAGCAAATGGTTTGCTGCAGTGGGTTTTACCATCTTCTGAGCAGCAGACTTATTCCTTAAAGGGGGTACCCAGCTCTGTCCCTCTCATTTGCCAACCTCTCATGGCATGCTGGTCCATACTCTCAAGACTGGCATTTGGTCCTAGACCACACCTTGCGTTGTTAACTGAATTCTTTAACATCACGTCTTCCTCTCCCCCATCTAACTCCTTTTCCAGAGGCAGAGAACTCCTTTTGTCTGTCTCCTCAGTATCCAGGTGTGCACTGATGATTTGACTGTGCAAACAGATGGCACTTAGTAGACATAAACTGACTGAATAAATGAACTAATGAGTCTTGGTAAACTTCGTTTCAAATCAATTGGCTTTGTAGAGTGCAGGCAGCCTGGGCATGTCAGGGGTGAACATGTGAGCATGTTGAGAAGTCACTGATCTAGCACCATTTCTACCACAACATCCACTAATAGGGAGAAGGTGAACCAAGGGAGGCGTTTTGTAGGGCGGATATGCGGAGCATCTATCTGCCTCATCAGGGTGGCAGGAAGAGATTACATAAACCAGGGCTTTACCAAAAAACATTAGAAGATGTCTGTATATGCAACACTGGGATAAACCATCTTTTGCTAATCATAAAAATACACAATTCTCAGAAATAACTTTTCAACAGATGCTTAATTAGCATCGGCTAACTTGGATAAGTTGATTACTGAGTCAATTTTAATGCCATCTCAAATATTAAATTAAATTCTCTTATTTTCTTAATATCAAGGCTCCTATTTTATCTTACAGCACAGGTTATTTTTCCCTCTAAGTAGAATAAAATTAAACAGGTTCATAAAATATTCATTAACTTACATATGAATGCATATCTATCTGTGCCTCTAAGTTTAAATTAGTTATCTCCTTTAGCCTGGGATGACGAAGTATTTGCTGTAGGTAATTCTCTTAAGTGATTTATCTTTTTGATTGTTCTATTATTTGATCTACGGTCTGAAATGTCTTTTTATTTCTTAGATACACACACCTCTCCTTGCACGTAGTACAAAGTAACTGATTCAGGCGTTTCATTTATATAATCATATTCACCAGAATCCATATCCAAATTAAATGAATCCATAATAGTGATGTCAGCAGCAGACTACTGGATCTTCACTTAAGAAATACTTTTAGCACAATAAGTTTAGTTAACATCCATCACTTCACATACTTACAAATTTTTTTTCTTGTGATGAGAACTTTTAAGATCTACTCCCTTAGCAACATTCAAATATACAACACAGTACTGTTAACCACAGTCACCATGCTCTACATTACATCCCAGGACTTATTAAGAGTAAAATGGGAAGCTGTACCTTTTGACCCCTGTCACCCATTTCTGCACCCCTTCCATCCCACCCTTTGCCTTTGGCAAACACCAATCTGTCCTGTACTTAAAACAATACATTTGACGCCGATAGTGATGACTTTGAACAAAAGGCAATGCAATCCTAGTTCTGTCCCTGCATGATCTCAAGACACTTGAGCTGGAGTTGGTACAGGGAGCAGATTGGGTAACTGTGGACTAGACTAGGATTTCAAGCTCCACCTCTGTTGATAACCAGCTCGATGACCCTGGGCAAGTCTCAAAGTTTCGCTGGGTCTTAATTTTCTTATTTGTAATTTGAGCATGTTGTACTGGATGTGGTCAAATTTTGTTACTTTAATAAGCAAATTTCTCATTCTTTTAAAAGTGTCTCTAAAAGGCATTTGTTTAATTAGGAACTAAAATTAGATTGAACTATAACTAGCTTCCTAGATGCTAAGTTTCAGCCGTATTCCTGGGGCTTCACTGGTATCAGCTCCAGGTTTACTGGGTATCATGTTGCTAGAGTCACTTCAGAAGGAATTACAGGACAAGCCTCTTCTTGAGTGGCCTTTTCTAAAGATATGCATTTATTATATCTATATGAGAGTTTTAACAAGAGGATAAATTGAGTACATTTAAAATAGAAAATACAATACTAAGTTTTAAAAGGTCTATTTAGATTTGCTTGGAGTTGTCCTTATTGTTGAAGCCAATAGGCATTTAGTCCCGTAAGAGTGATTGTACCCAGTAGTACTTCATGAAAAAGAAAAGCCAGACTTACCTGTACATTAGCATGGACAGACCCAGGCACTTGGTGTTTCAACTCATGGGCTGTTGTTTGAGATTTTGGAAGCAGAAAAGGATAAGAAAGGGACCGATATTTTGGTTTCATAATCTAAAATAAAGAAAAATCAGGTAAAAAAGATTCAAATGAAAAAACAGTTCCAGTCTTCCTTACTTTGTGATTATAAAAAAAAAGTCAGGTTCATTTGAAAAAGAAAAAGGGAAAGAAATATTAACAATGGGTGTTTCTAGGTGAAGAGGCAATAGATTATTTATTTTTGTTTTCTATTTCCCAGGAACAGAAAACTCCCTTTTTCCTTCTTTTACCTTTTCGAGTGAGCATTATTGCTTTATATTTTTAAAGAAAACTTAAATACAACCTGGAGTTATAGAAGTACACAATTGCAAAAATGGTATTATTTTATAAACTGATTTTTTTACTACATTGTAGATATCTTGCAACAGCAGTAAAGCACTATATATCATTTAAAAATAATTTCATAGTAAAATGGCATGGAACAATCATAATTTGTTTAACGATTTCTATCAATGAGGATGTCAGCTGTTGCCCATTTTATATGAATTATTAGGTGCAATGTCAAGATAAATGACTTATTGAGTAATTTCTTTAGCTTAAATACCTGAAATAGATTTTGAGTCAAAGGTTACATACCTTTAAAAAGTTTTCTGCAGTTGTACCAATTTATCCTCCCAGGAGCAAGGTATAAGACCATCATAGATCCCAAACCCAATTGTAGGTAACTGCAGCGTTTTTATCTTTGTCAGTCCAATAAGTTAAAAATATTATCCTTTTATTTATTCATTCATTTGCCTCTAAATCCTTGTTAAAAATATTTCCACTATTTCTAAGAGCTCCCACTAAGTGTTTATAATGTTATTTAAATGAAAATAAGGGGACACTTTAAGTTGTTAATAAAACTAAATCTTTTTCCAAATTGTAGGGACAAAATGCCTATAAAACCATTTTATTTATTAAGATTCTATAAATAAAATGGAATCTTAATAACACCTAGACGATAGGTACTTAACTTAGGAATGTTAGGTCAAATTCTTACAAGTAATGAAGACATCATACTAAAGAAGACACAGACTGGAGAAAAGAAAAATGTCTCCATTTTCTCATACTACTCACTTTGCTCAGAACCGCCTCTCAGAAGCCTGTACCAATATGGGCCCAGGGCAGTGCCAGGATTGGAAGGCCTTGCAAGCTCCAGCTCTCTTACCTGAATGAGGCTCCCATCCCCCTACAGTAGCCCGGCAGCCCTCCACGTGACTATCAGCCCCGGCCAGGTGCTTAAACGACACGGAGTGTCCCAAGTGTTCAAAGGGTTAAACCATAGGCTGTGATAGCAGCAGCATCCCTCCACCCTCTGAATTGTCTGTGGTGTGAAAGTTCAGGAACATTTTCTTTTTCTTTTGCTCAGAGACCCAGGCACTCTGACAACCGGGCACCCAAGAGTGGATGGGTAGCACAGCTGCGGCTACCACAGCCCCTTCTCGCCTCCTTTTCCTGGCCTGTCTCTCTTCATGTGGACTGAATCATGATAAGACCACCTATGTACCTTCGTGAAGTTCCAGCGCTGGATGAAGTGACGGGCCACGTCGCGAGCCGCCTTCCCGTGGACTACAGAGGCGATGTCGTGCCATGGCATCCGGGGGGTGGAGTGCCTGTCAATGAAATCTGCCCGGGTGCACCAGGCAAGGTCCTCGCTAACTTCTGTGCCCAGAGGCACACAAGCCATCTGACCCCATCTCTGACCCTGACTACGATACATATAAGAAAATGTGGTAATGCCCACCGTGTGTATATTACTTGGCTTGGATAGAACAATACCTTTATAGCCAAGAGAAACATAGATCTCACAGTGAGGAACACAGTCTCCTACGCACCTCTCCCAAATATGTTTCCACTTCACTTATTAGATAATCACTAGGCAAGGCAGATGTGAGTTGGTACAAATTATTTAAAGCTGTGTACTTGACATTACATTTTTGTTTTTTATCCTGTTGAAATAATGTTAAGCTACGTTCTTATTTCCTGTTAGATATACAAGCACAGTGATAATCTGAAATGTGTTGTTTTAATGCTGGAAGATGAAGATGATACACAGAAAAAAGGAGATGATCAAAGGAAGGGAACCATCTCCTGGAGAATTACAGACTATTACCCCCCTAAAATATGCCTATATGGAAGCTGGAGATTTCCAACAAGTAAGCTCTATTTCATTTTCTTTTCTTACTATAAGGAAAAGCCCTTAAGTACATGACTGAATCATAGCTTCCAGTGTTTTACCAAATATTCAAAACAAAACAAAACAAAAGATATTAGATCATGCACATGCATACTTGTTGAGATGCTGACAAGGAAAAGACAAAATATAAGCAGCCACCCACTACCATGGTACTTACCTGCAAAAGGTTTATCAAGTTGAACCCAATCTTTGAAGACAAAATTGCAGTAGTCCTTTCCATGCCAGAATCTGGTTTCCCCATGTAGTTCTCCCACACCTGTCTGCAAACTTTGGATGGAGCCCGTGTCTGTAAATGCAGCAAGACTCACTCAGAGACTGGTTCAGGCGGACCCCAGAGAGGGAGGCTCATCTCTTATTTATTAAACACCTAAAGACTTCTTAACTTTTCTTCTTAAGCCTCATAACTAGGACGGCATGTGTTCATAAGGCTGTGGACTGACAAGGTTTTAAAACCCTCATGAATTTACTATTAGTGGGTAGTTGGGACTACAATCAGGTTCATCATTTGGCAGTGAAATTTAATATTCTTATTCTCACCATCTACCAGATCATTGGAGGAATGGATCACAGGGTTAACTGTGAATAAAGAACTTGCTAGGAGAGCCTATGAGAGAGCAGTAAAGTCAGGTCAGGTGGAGGAACATGAGATGCAGAGGCCATAAAGAAGTCATGTCCTTCTTTTTCCTCAACCAAAATGGTGCACATCTAATGTATCATTCTTGTCTTTTGCATCTCAAAATGCAAGAACCTCAAATTTGCAGACAGCCTGTGTTCCAGCCCTGGAACTGACTAGCTAAGTGACACTGAGCTTCATCTTTTTGGGTCAGAAATCCTTTATGTGTGAAAGGAAACATTTGGCCCAGATGACATCTAAGATCTTTTGGGCTTTAACATTCTATTTTTCTAAAATTATAAATGACATCCATAAGAAGTGTAACAATAGACAGAAGCTCATGACCACACAGGCGCAAAAGCAGCAATCCACTGCAATATTTCACAAAGAACTTTGTCGGCAACATTTTACTTAAGGGTAAATATGTTGACTTAAATAGTTTGTATGTTTATGGAATATGCTGATCACAAAGACAACTAAGCAGGAAAACCAGCAGAACTACAAATCACAAAATGCAGCGCTTGGCACAAAAGAGACACTTAACAGATAGACACTGGATGCAAAAATGCTTGTTGAATGAATAAATGGTACCGTGTGCAGCAGCCAGTAAGAGTTCCGGACTGGTCTCCCTACCAACACACTGCCCCAGAGCTGTCCTTCTAAAAATGCAGACTCCGTGCTTAAAAGCCTTCTAGGATGACCTACTGCCTAGAGGGGGTCAAATCCTAAGGGTTTAGTATGCACAGAGAGCTCTTCTCAAGCTGCTGACAATCTCTCTTTCTGGTCCTTGTTTTCCTCACACAGCCCAGACCCCAGGCACACCATACTTCTCACTGCTTTTGACAGGCCTGGTTCATCATGCAGCTGGTACATTATTCCTTCTGCCTAGAAGGTTCTTCCCTCCCTCTTGGTCTGAACTCCTCATCCTCCTTCAAGAGCCACATTAGCTGTCATCTGTCCTAGAGACACCTCCCAGATCCCAGCAGGGAGAGGCAGTCCCTAGCACTGCTGTAGAACCATTAACAGTTGCACACCTCAGGGCCTCTGACTCTGTGACCCAATTGTGTAAGGATGCTCCTCCCTGCTCCCCACTCACTCATCTATAAACTTTGGGGCGGGGAGTATGTCTCCTCAGTGCCTGGTATAGCTACTGGCAGTCAGTAGGCAATCAATAAGTATTTGCAGAGCAAAAGTTTTTCACAAATGAAGAGCTTTATTTATCATTATATTTAAATTTATATATATTTATTTAGTTATTTATTTATGGCTGTGTTCGCGGCCTCCCTTGTTGCTCAGCACGGGCTCCAGACGCGCAGGCTCAGTAGTTGTGGCTCATGGGCCCAGTTGCCCCGCGGCATGTGGGATCTTCCCAGACCAGGGCTCGAACCCGTGTCCCCTGCATTGGCAGGCAGATTCTCAACCACTGCGCCACCAGGGAAGCCAGAGCAAAAGTTTTTAAACAATCACCACACATACTGCTAGTATTCTATCTCAGACTGAATAATTAACCTCCAAAGGGTATTGGAATTTTCTGTAAAAGGAAAATGTCTTAAAATGTTAACAATGAACAAAACTCAATAATGTTAAAAATAAAATTCTGTTGATTTCTCCCAGTGATTTATATTCCTGCTCTCTAAGACTGAAAGGCCAAAGTACTGGTAGGTCTATTTGCTCACCTGTAGGCTCTTTATAGTAAGCATGGCACTTTGTTTATTAAAAAAACAGGAAAAGGAAAAAAAAAAATAAAAAAAAATAAAAAAAAACAGGAAAAGAAAAAAAGGAGACAGA